>NC_041234.1:119105882-119156970 GCF_002837175.3 Physeter macrocephalus
TCTTGTTTATGGTATCCTTTGCTGTGAAAAAGCTTTTAAGTTTCTTTAGGTCCCATTTGTTTATTTTTGTTTTTATTTCCATTTCTCTAGGAGGTAGGTCAACAAGGATCTTGCTGTGATTTATGTCATAGAGTGTTCTGCCTATGTTTTCCTCTCA
The DNA here is from genome assembly GCF_002837175.3 of Physeter macrocephalus. Classification (NCBI taxonomy): domain Eukaryota; kingdom Metazoa; phylum Chordata; class Mammalia; order Artiodactyla; family Physeteridae; genus Physeter; species Physeter macrocephalus. The sequence goes on from NC_041234.1 coordinate 119,106,040, forward strand.
GAGTCTGATAGTGTCTGGCCTTACATGTAGGTCTTTAATCCATTTTGAGTCTATTTTTGTGTATGGTGTTAGGGAGTGTTCTAATTTCATACTTTTAAATGTAGCTGTCCAGTTTTCCCAGCACCACTTATTGAAGAGACTGTCTTTTCTCCACTGTATAGTCTTGCCTCCTTTATCAAAGATAAGGTGACCATATGTGTGTGGGAGGAAGATCCGCATACTCTGGTGATGGAGATGAGGCTACCGTCCATTGTCCCCTTGTGAAGAGAACCTGTCACAAGGCAGGGAGGACAAGGTCTGCATTGTATGGGGCAAGAACTTCATTCTGTTCTGCCACACTGCTGGCTTTGGGCAACCTCTTCCACTCTGTGGCATTCTGTATTATCTGTCCAACAAAGCAAAGGGACAGGTGACCACTGAGGGACCTTCCACTTATGACATTCTAGGAGTCTCAGTGTTTTAAGACACTCAACCAAGACTCTCTTGACCATCTTGGAAATATAAGTTGAATGTTTTTACCACTGGGTAGACTCATAACAACCTGAGCAACTATACCAAAAGGGCGTGCATTGAGAGTTGGTGTTCAACATTGAATAGAAGTTGAATGTGACATGTCTCAGAACTCTGTTCTTGATTTTGATGAGTCCCAAGTTTGAAGATAGAAGGTGTATTTTCCAAATTTTCCAACAATACAAGGCTTGGAGAGAAGAATGTAGTCATTATTAATTGCAGCATCCTGGTCAATCTCAACAGAAGACTTTTTAAAGGGTCACATAGAAAGCCATCATGTTTTTAAAAAATAAATTTTGTGCCCCTGATTCAAGATCTCTGGCTCAGAAGAAACTCAAGAGAAAAATCCCTAGTAGGGCTGACCACAAAGCTCAGAAGCGGTCCAGAGTGCGATGTGGCTAGAGAATGAGCTGTCCAAGAAGGGGGAGGGAGTGACTCTCCACTGAGCAGACTGGGCCCAGAGTCTCGAGCTTACTTCCGGGCCACACACTTGAACAGGGCTGGAGACAACCTGGAGTGTGAAAAAGAAAACCAGCAGGATGGGTGAAGAGGAGAGATAAGTGAAAGGACTGTTCATCATGGAGAAGAGCAGATTCTTGCAGGGGACATGGCCACCCTCTGGAGGTCTCTAAAAGTCTGTCCTGGTGAGGAGAGAATAGGCCTTTCTGCTTATGGGCCCCAGAAGGAAATCCTGAGATGAGCCATCAGGCTGCAAGTTAGAGGAACCAGTTGGTTCCTGGAAGGCTGTTTTGTCAACATCAAAAAACAAGTGCCTTCTGTGGTCCCTGATCCCAATAACAGATTGGACTTCTTCATGAGAACATTCGAGCTGTGAGTCTGAGGAAGTGTTCCCTGATGACTGTAGGACTAGGTGTCAGGGATCCTGCAGTGGGTCCCCTGGCCATTGTGGGAGGCCAGAGGAGTGAGCTGTACCCTTCGGAGGCCGAGAAGTCTTTTTCTTACACTCCTGGTCACACATTTGCTCATCATTCATTCATTCAACAACCCTTTCCTGAGAACCAAAGAAGACTCAGACCTTGTCAACAAGGAGCTTCTGGGCCAGAAGTTTTCCTGTGGAAGCAAGATGTCACCTGAGCTATGCATCAGCAAGAACTGTGCCGAGAGCAGAGAAACCTTTGCACAGAGGGCTGTCCCTCTGCTATATGACCCCTGTGCTGGAGATGGAGGCCATCTGTCAGCTGGAGAGGTGGCCCAGCCTGGGATGCGGCATAGAGCCCCACAGGAGCTACACTCAACACCTTGCCTGGGACTGAGCCGTGACCTTGACATCACTGGCACCACGGTGCTTGCAGCATCACCCTCTTGCCCATCACCAGAACCATAGTGGCACTTGGTGGCATCACAGGCAGCAGAGACACCAGGGAGCCCTCCCTCAAGGACGTGTGCCTCACCAAGGGTGAGAATGGCCAGACTGCAATGACACCAAAGCCTTGGAGATGAACTTGCCAATTAGTATGGAAAAGAATGAGGTCCCAGGGGCTTCAGCACTCTGAATCTGTCCCCTCTCTTTCAGAGCAGCAAGAATTTTGGAGGCAGCCTGGAGGCCCTCATGAAGCAGGAGAGTCACTGTGGGCCCCTGGGGACAGAGCTGATGAGCCACAGCCCAAATCTCCACACTTCTCAGTATTGAACTGACAAATTCCTGTACCATGGCATGGAGGTGGATTTGGTTACCAGAGACAAATGTGGAGCTTGTTTGTCAGTCCCCCTCTCACAGGGCTCCCTGCTGCCTCCTTCCACTGGTCTGGGGTAGAAGCAGCCAAGAGCCCCTTACCTCCTAGTTTGCATACATAACCCACTGCCTTGCACGCCTGGGCTAAAAGCCCAGGCTCATGTGTCTTTGGGCTGGGGGCTCCAGTTTTGCCTGGGCATACCAGGAGAGGAATTGTAGGCGTTTGCTCCCCTAGGGCTACTGGCTAGCCAGGGCGTCACCAAGCTTCCTTGGCATCCTTCCATCTGAGCTGACCTGTGAGACTGGTGAACCACAGGTGAGCTTGGGTGCAAAGCCGCAGAGGCCAAACTGATTGCTCCAGGGGCTGGGCTCCCTGCGTTGGGCTGCCCTGGTTGGATCAACTGCCCCTGGCTGCTCTAAGGTGATCTGGCATTTCTGCCCCTGCTGCAGAGGCCATTTATCAGCCTGATAGATATTTAATCTGCAACCAGAGCAGCAAGCACAGTGATAGCTGTAGAGAGAGTCCAGGGGAGACTCACTGCCCACACTGACAGGGCTGACTTTATCATGGACACATAGATAATGAAGGGAGTCGATGATGAAGCTGCCTTTATGATCAGCATGAAAAGCCCTGATGCTCCATGGTTCTGCAGTGCACTGTATGCATTTCAACAAGGAGACAGGTGGTAAGCAAGCGGGCAAAGAGGCTGGGCAGGGTGTCAGGCTAGGGAAGCAGCTGAGGACCTTCTGGGCCAGGGAGAGGTTCCCCCCTCTGAACGTAGTAAGCAGGGCCACAACCTCCATTCTTACTACTGCCATTGCTGCCAGGGCCTTCTCTGGGCTCCCTCCACCGCCCCAGCACATGCCAGGGTTTCCAGGGTCTTCCTAAAAGACTCTGAATCTCCCGTGGAGGAAGGAAGAGAGAATGGCCACTGATAAAGGCTCAGAGGATGTAACTGATCGTTCTTGGGATTAGTTGAGGCAAAACAAACTGGGCACGGCGGTGGATCACAGGGCCAATCAGGTTCTGCTTTTCACGGCAGGTGTGTGTGAAATAGGCTTACGGTTGCTTCCGGAAGACCAGAGTTCTCCTTACGTAGGACACCTGTTTAGTTTCAGAAGCTAGCTGAGAGGGGCGACTGCCTGCAGAAAAAGACCACCGCAGGATATTTATGATGAGCTCCAATGTTTCTTTTTCCTTTTGCACTGCCACGAGACAGGAGGAAATACAGGGAGCCAAGGAGCCATGGTAGATACCTCCTAGGTGAACAGGGCTCTCGGGGAGGCCAAACATAGTTATCCCCCAAGTTATCCAACCAGCCGCCAAAAGTCTGTCCAGCTGAACTGAGACAAAATGTTGGCTGGTTGCCTGGGAATAGAACTTGATGAAAAACGTCTGGAAGGCCTCGAGCCTACCAGAGGCAATGCCGCAGGACTTTCTCTTCAAGCCTGGCTGCATCATTTGCTCTGTGGATGATGGCGGGAGGTTGGTGACTGGAAACCTGTATCTCTTTTTAGAAACATCGAGTCTAATAAATATGTACACTTATCTATTGAAATCAGTAATACTGCTTCTGGACTAAGTGGCTTTCAAATTTCAGTCCAACCTTGAAATACTCTTATTGTGTTTTGTGATAATAAAGTATTGCGGATAACTGGAAACACAGGCTACATTTTCTTTGATCCAGTTAGTGACGTTTGTGAGAAGCCAAGCTGTAAGACCATGAGGCAGTAACCTCAGCGCCACCATTCCCTCAAAGTTTATTTAAATTGGAACAAACTGCAGGGCAATGGTCAACTGTTTCTGATATGCTTATCTCGTAAATTCAAGTCTTGACAGGGAGGGTCAAGAGCTTGGTGCGAAGCCTCTCTCACAGGGCCGGCTGCTCAGCAGGCCCTTGGCGATGCTTGTGAAATAAAGAGGTGAATGAATGCCCAGCTCCTTATCCCAACCCTCTTCTTTCCTAGGAAGTTTGACCGTTTCTCTCAAAATGTTCATTCTCATCTGCCAGCTTGTCCACAATAGTGTGGGAGTCGTGGGAATAAAGCTGGTTGAGATCCAGGATAATCTAAACTCTGTGTCTAGGTCAGTATTTTACTCTTTTTACAACTTTTCCTTTGTTTTGAGTTGTGTTCTTATTGGGGTTTCTGCTCCTTCTTTCAGATTCCAGGTTTTTTAAGCCCTTTACCCTCAGATTTGTACTGTGCTTGCAGTTGGTGGAGTCCTTAGGCCTCCGGCTTCGACCCTCCTTGATTTCACAGGCTTCCGTTTCAGCCTGGCTAGCAAGGCCAGCGCTGCCTGAGATTTCATACCTGAGGAGCGGCGGCTGGCTTTGTCCCCTGCTCGTCTCCCAACAGCCACTCTCTACTCTGCAGGCTCACAGACACCCTGTGCTTGGGTCCCATCTTGGACGCAGAGGGCCTTCAACTGAAGGAATTCCAGGCATCTGGTTGTCTGGCCCCAGTTGATCTCCCACTGACACTTCTCACACACTCCACCTACAGGGGCCAACCCCAAAGGCAGCTTGTGTCTTCCAACCTTTTTGTCTTTGCAACTGCCTTTTCTTCTCCCTAGACTGCCGTCTCCCAAATGTATTAACAGAGTTTCCATTTTCAAATCTCAATTCAAATAACAACCTCTTCCTGCCGCCTTCCCTACTCCTTAATGGATTCCAAGAATCTTTAAGTTGGAAGAAAGCTGTGAACTTCTCTAATCCAGTACCCCATTACACAGACAGGAAAACTGCCGCCCAGGGAGCGTCAGGGCACGCCAAACACCACCGAGCACATCAGAAGCACGGCAGGGACTCAGATGACACTCTCCTGACATTTACTTTGCCTCCCTCTTCTGCACCGTGTTGTCAGTTGTCCCTAAGCAGTAGAAATAAAGCAAACACATATAAACCCTCACTGCTCAGAAAGATTAGGGGAAATATTGGAAGAAAACATTTCAAAATATTAATCGTGGCTATCTTCGGGTGGGTGGAAGGTAGATGACATTTTCTGCTTCTTTCTCTTATTTGAAATGTTTCAAATGTTCTTTAATGAGCATATACTGCTGGTAAAATGGAGAAAGTCAATACATAGGCAAAAATGGAAGAGGAATCGGAATCGGAATAGGAGGAGGAGGAGGAGGAAGAGGAGGAAGGTTGGGGGAGAAATGCCTTGCAAAGCCAGTGTGGGTGCGGGAAAATCTTGGAGAGCCCAGTGCTTCTTTAACGGGCCTTACACATCCCTCATGGGTGGAGGAAGCAAGCCAGCTCTCCTTTAGATTAAGAAGCACACAGCTCTCCCATCAATCCAAGCCCCAGCTGTGTCCCAGGGCAGAGGCTGCCTGTCCCAGGATTACTGATCTCCTGACCCGTATCTGCAGCGGTGACTTCACGCTTCATCTTTATGGATTTTGGGGGGTTACTGGGCACCCTTGCAAATACTGAGCTATCATCTGTTCAGAGCCAGGTTCTAGGGTGTGGGCTATGGAGGGACTCTCAGCTAAGTGAAGGAGACAGATGTACACACACAAATGAGGCGGAAGCAGGATGGAGGGGGCTCAGCAATCCCACCCAGATGCCTGGGGGATGACATCAAGCCTGCCCATGCAACACAGCTGTCTTCATGGAATGACATCGCAGCAGCTGCTTTCCTGGCTGCTGGGATCGGCTCAGCTCCTGCCTGCTGAGCTTGGCATGACCAGGGTGGATCCTCACAGGCATACGTTGCCCCCTTCAGAAGAGGCCTGAGCTCTGGGACTGAGACCTCATCTCCACAGTCTTCTACCTACATCATCAGGGTTGAAGAGGGCCCATGTCTGGATCAGGCAGCGGTTCTTGGAACAGCCTCCATGTAAAATGCTGAAGTACGCAAGCTGAGTGGCCTCGAGCAGTGCACTGGGCCTGGCACCGTGGGCCTTTGCCCTGCTTTAGCTCTTGGTTTTGTCGCCTTCTCTCACAGCGCACCCGCTCTACCTCCAGCCCTCTGCTCCTATGGGCAGGACTGTCACAAAGCTGCATCCACTTGGCTTTCCTCCCTTCCTCTCTCTTCTTGCTGCCAGGGAGGCCTTTACAGCCCTACCACCACCCTCACCACCGCCAGGAGGGAGGCCTTTTAGCAGCCTGGCAAGCATTGCGGAAGAACCCGTGTTCTGCTTCTGAAAGCCAGGGCATAGCAGGTCCTCAAAACTGTCTTTCTGGAGTCCCCCGGTGGTCCAGTGGTTAGGACTCTGCGCTTTCATTGCAGGGGGCACGGGTTCGATCCCTGGTCGGGGAACTAAGATCCCATAAGCAGCACGCAGCCCAAAATGAAAAAAAAAAAAAAATCCAAAAAAGCCTGCCTTTCCCTGCTCGTGGCTAGGTGGGGGGAGGTGCACGGTACAGGAACGTTGGAAAGTAGGACTGCCAGGACAGTAGCTCTGGGCCACCAGGAAGTGGAGCTGGAGGGAGGCTGGCCACAGTGTGATCTCATGCACTGTTAGAACCATCCCAGCCCACTGGGCTGTTTCTCAGAGCAAACTGAGTTTTCCCAGTGTGATTGGACTCTGTGCTGGACGAGCAAAGGGAGTGGGGAAACCAGGAATCTACGCCGGGGGCTGGAGACTTCAGAGGACATGGCATTGGATTGGGCTCAAAACTTTCTGGGGCGGTGAGGATTGGAGCCGGCCCTTGCAAAGTGCCCCGGCCTTCCACAGAGAGCAAAAGGGCTGTGTAAGTAAAGGTCTCTGGGGACAAGAGCTTCAGGGTATCTGGCATATGCCAGGTGTGGTGTAGGAGGAGCGCCCAAAGGGCCCGGGATAGCTCAGGTCCCATTCGGTTGAGATTTGCAGCTTCCATGACATGCCTGTGGGCAAGGCTGGGCTGTTCCACATGCAACTCCCCCTCAAGTCACTGTGGCCCAAGGGCGCAGGGTGGGGCAGAAGAGGGGCCACCCTTGTGCATCCCTCCTGGACATCATCTTCATTTTCTGCTCTCTTTGGCTGGCATGCTGGAGTTTATGAGTGATGATGAGCCCTGATGGTTTCATTTGAGTTACATGAGCTTATCAGTTGCAGGGCATGAAAGACAATATTTACTGTGTTGGCGCTGAGCCAGAGTGGTGGGTGTGTGTTTCCTGCCCCTGGAAGTATGTCTTCCATTTGGTTTGGGGTTAATTGTAGCCCCTGGAGACAGGCAGACGGAGCCAACTTGCACACCTGACGGTCGGAGCCTTTCTTCAGCAGCCACATGCCACACGTCACCCATGCACACACCCACCATCCTCAGCTTCCTGAGGGTCCTCAGAGGCCTCAGGTGGGCTGGGAGATATGGAAATAGGAAGCAGGGCTTCCTGCAGTCGGTGCTCTAAAACAACATGCTACTGTTTTTAGAGGGGTAGGAGGTGGGAGGAAGAGGGAGAGAAAGGAAATTACTTGTTTTTCACAACTACTGAGCCCGTGAGCCTAGAGCCTGCGCTTGGCAGCAAGAGAAGTCACGGCAAGGAGAAGCCCACACACCGCGACGAAGAGTAGCCCCCGCTCACCACAACCAGAGAGAGCCCACGAGCAACAACAAAGACCCAACACAGCCAAAAATAAAAATCAATGAAAAAAAACCCCCTAAATATAAAAGGTAAAACCAAAAAGGTATTGAAAGAAAATGTAGAATATCCTTAGGCCTTGGAGAGGACAAGGATCAGACCGAAAATAAACAGATAAAAGATAAATGACTGAGAGGTGAATATATTCGTGATGTCTAAAACCAAACCAACAAGAGGGGATCATTCAAAAAGAAGACAGGAATCTAAATTTTAAAAAAACCAACAGAGAAAGCATTTAAACAGGCAATTTACATAGTAGCCAATAAGCCTGGGAAAAGATGCCCAAACTCACTAGCAAGCAAGCATACGCAAATTGGAAAAGACTATAAGATTCTCTTGGCCCCTATCAGTTTGGCAAGTATTAGAAAGTAACCAACAAGAGGGGATCATTCAAAAAGAAGACAGGAATCTAAATTCAAAAAAAAAAAAAACAGAGAAAGCGTTTAAACAGGCAATTTACATTTACAATTCTTTTTTATCTTTTTTTTCAATGTATCATTTTATGAATAGAAATCCTTAATTTTGTTATTCGAACCTATCAATTCGTATGGCTTGAAGGGTTTATTTTCAGTCAGTGCTTCTGTTATGGGCTGAATTGTGTATCCCTAAGATTCATATGTCGAAGTCTTTATCCCCAGCATCTCAGAATGTGACTATGTTTGAAGATAGGGTCTTAAAAGAGGTGATAAAATTAAAATGGGGTCATTAAGGTAAGCCTTAATCCAATAGGACTTGTATCTTTATGAGAAGGGGACATTAATACAGACATATACAGAGGGAAGACCATGAGAGGACACTGGGCCATCTGCAAGCCCAAGGAGAGAGGCCTGGAACAGAACCTGCCCTCTCAACCCTCGGAAGCAACCAAGTGCCCACACCTTGATCTTGGACTTTTCCAGCCTCCAGAACTAGGAGACAATGCATTTCTGGTGTTTAAGCCCCCCAGTCTGTGGGACTCTGTTTCAGCAGCCTGAGTAAACTGATACAGTCTTCTCTAATGCTAGGAAGTCTAAACATCACAGGACAGCTGGTTAAACTGCAGATTCATGGGCTTATGCTCAGATACTGTGACTAAGTAAGCCTGGGATTGGGGCCCTCTGGTTATGCTTGCTCAAGAAGCTCCGCAGGGCAGTCTGAAACATATTGTCCTTGGGCCACACTTTGAGAAATTGGGACTAAGATATTGGACTTGGACTCAAAAGTACTCAGTTTGAATCTCAGCCCGCAAACTTAGTCATCTTGTGACCTTGGCCAAGTGAGGTTGCTTTCTGGGCCTCAGTTTCCTGCCCTGTAGAATGGGGTTAACACTTCCTTTCATACCTAGCCCATAGGAGGCTGATGAACATGTGTGTGAAGAGAAAAGCTCTGGTTTTCTGTCAGGAATGGTGTCTTAGCTGGGACTGCCATAACAAAATCCCATAGACTGGGTGACTTAAACAACAGATATTTATTTCTCACAGTTCTGGAAGGTAGAAGTCTGATATTAAGGTGCCAGTATGGTCGGCTTCTGGTGAAGACTCTCTTCCTGGCTTGTAGATGACCAACTGACCAGCTTTTCACTATGCCCTCACATGGGGGAGAGAGAGAAAGAGAGAGAGAGAGAGAGAGAGAGAGAGAGAGAGAGAGAGAGAGAGAGAGAGAGAGAGAAGGAGAGAGGAAGAAGAAGAAGAAGAACGAGAGGAGGAGGAGGAGGAGGAGGGAAGGGCATGAGCACTCTCTGGTGCGTCTCCTTGCAAGGGCACTAATGCCATCATGAGGGCCCCACCCTCAGGACCTCATCTAAACCTAATTTTTTTCCAAAGACCTCATCTACAAATACCATCATATTGTGGGGTTACAGATTCAACATATGACTTTTTGGGGAGACACATTTCAGTCCATTCCAATGGTACCAATGAGCTTGCAAGTCCAACTTAGACCCTATATGTGATTCCCCAGATCTCTGAGACTTAGGGTCTGCCTTTCAAGTGACTGCACCATGAAATCCACCTTGAGTCCTTGCTCCTTCTTTGATTCTTCCTTGAGGTTACTCACCCTTCCTGAGCAGAGGGGCTTGGTGGCTTGGTTGTCCCAGGATGGAGGATATGGAGATAGGGGTTGGTGAGTAGCTGGTGGGCCATCAGACAGGCCATACTAGTAAAACTTTTCTATATGCAACTCAAATGTGCTGGGGCTTCCTTAGGTGACACCTGATCTGGCCCCAGGCCTTTCTGGAGGGCTGTCTCAGCGTATTGCTCAGACATCAAAAGGGATAAATCCAAAAGCAAAAATACATTGACAGTTAATATGGCATTTCACTGAAGACTTCAAGGAGAGGCCAGGGAGCTATTATATATCATAAAGGAACATTTATTAAATACCCTCTTTAAACATGTTGGCTCTTTTCTGAAAATTCATCTTTTATGGTGGCTGCCTCATTCCTCTTTTCTCTCCCTCAACCCTGTGCTCCTCAGCCTTTCTAGTCTCTCAATCCAGGTTCCAGCTCAAGCCTTGGCAGAGCATTTTCTCAGTCAGAGACTATTGCACGTCTGGGAAAATCTAATGTCCCTGTCTGCCAGCCTTGCTTCATGGGCTATACTCCCCACCTCCTAATCAGAGGCCCAGTTGGCTCTGGGTATGCTGTGTGAGTACAGAGCCCTTCACCATGGTCTTTTTCATAGTGGACGCTGTTTCCATACCTTATTTTCTGCAGGCCAGGTCCCTGTCTCAAGCCCACTCCTTCCCAGCTTCTGCTTTTGCTACGCATCAACCACGTATCCAGTCCAGCACCCTCCCATCTCAAAGTTCAAGGGGCAACATTGTTGGAAGGTTCTCAGTCAGGAGTAATTTAGGCCAGCTTTTCATTTTACAGATGGGAGGATTTGGGCCCAGGGATAGGAAGGATCTTACCCAAGGCCCCACAACAAGGTAAGCAGAGGATCACTACAAAGGTGGTGACAAATACCAGTGGCCTGTCACAGTCAGTCCAGAGGCCTGAAGGTGCCGGGCAGGAGCACCCTGGGTCTGCAGGGGGGTGGAAGCTGATAGATCTGAAGCACCCGCTGGAAGCAGAGCTATATCTTCCAGTGTTTAATCAGGTCTGGCCCCTCCTGATCCACCAGGTTGCCAATGGTCCTGGATAATCGGCATTCATTCTGGCCTCCCTCGCAAATCTCACCTCCCCTCAGCATCCTTGCATCCCGTGTTGCCCCTCACACCATCTCTGGTGTTCACCTAATTCTGTCTAACTCCTTCCCTCTGCCTAACTCTGGCTGTCTTTCTGTCTTATGCTGTGAGGTGAAGTGAAATCTGAGCCTGAAGGCAGGAAGAGAAGGACATGGCGGGGAGGTTTCTATTGCTGAGGTGGCAGGAGAATGAAAGGGGTTTGTTCTGCTGGGAATGTGGGCTTGGCAAGGGAATTGCGGTTTCCTGCTTCAAAGCCATTCTCTGACTCTTGGTTTCTCCTTTGGAAAGGCCTGGCAGCACTGTGGGGTGGAAAAAAGCATGGGGTTAGGAGTCTGGAAAGCTGGATTCAGATCCTGGCTTGGCTTCCTCCTCTGAATGTGGCCTTGGGCATGGCCCAGACTCTCCCTGGGCCTCTTTCCTGTCTTCCTGGTGGGGCAGGTCAGAGCCCCTGCACAGACTGGAGGTGGCAAGCAATAAGAGGTGGGAGGTGCAGCACTCAGCCCTGTGCTTTGCACACAAAGGTCCTGCCTGTGTGGGCACTGGCTGCCAATCTCCCAGGCTAGGCTCTTCCAGACTGTAGTCAGAAAATATGATAAGGGGGGCCTCAGGCCTTTCTGCCTGGAAGAGATCGTGGGAAGAAGTCGCCCAGTTGGTGCATTTCTAGCACCATGACATTGAAATGGCATTGGTAAGGCAGAAATAGGCAGACATCCTGGGGGGTCTTCAGGGGAATCAGGAAGCAAGGCTAGTGTGCCTGTGGGTAGAGGTATCTCTGTCTCTTGACTCCCCATTCCACTTATCTTCTTGCTTTCAGGTGGACGTCTTTAACACTTGGGGCAGGAGGGGGACTGTCACAGCAGGCATCTCACTCTCTACATGTACAGATGTGTAGCAGCAGGCCTGGCAGAAGACCTCTGAGAGTGTTCCCAGCCTATCACAGAACATCCTTGTTAAAGCCACTGTCACCTCCCCCTCTGTAACTGGTCTGCCTGTGTTATGGACGGCATATTTGTATCCTCCCCAAATTCTTTTGTTGAAGCCTTTATCCCAAATGTGATGGCATTAAGAGGTGGGGTCTTTGGGAGGTGATTAGGTCATGAGGATGGAGCCTCATGATGGGATTAGTGCTTTTATAAGAAGAGACATGACAGAGCTTGCTTCCTCTCTCTCTCTGCTCTCCACCATATGTGGGCACAGAAAGAAGACTTCCATATGCAAAACCAGGAAGAGGGCCTTCACCGAGAACCCAACCGTGCTGGCACCCTGATATCAGACTTTCAGTCTCCAGAGCTGGGAGGAATAAATCTTCTGTTTAAGCCACTCAGTCTATAGTATTTTGTTACAGCAGCCTGAGCAGACTAATACACTCTTGGCTTGCCTCCCAATCTGTTCTTTGCTCAGCTGCTAGAGTGATTTTTTAACCGCTTTATTGAAGTATAATTGATGTAAAGAAAACTGTACGTATTCAATATATACAATTTAATGATTTTGGAGTTAAGTATACGTGTGAAACCATCACCACAATCTATACCATAAACACATCCGTCACCTCCAAAAGTTTCCCCTTGCCCTATCTTCTATCTATCTATCTATCTATCTACCAGCTACCTACCTACCTATTTTGATAAGAACACTTAAAATAAGATCTACTTTCTTAGCAAATTATTAGGTATACAGTACAGTATTATAAGCTACAGGCACCATGCTGTACAGTAGGCCTCTAGGGCTTATTCGTCCTGTTTAACGGAAACTTAGTATCGTTTGACCAATAACTCCCTGTTTTCCACTTCCCTGAGCCCCTGGAAACCATCATTCTACTCTCTGCCTCTATGAGTTTGACTATTTTATTCCTCATATAAGTCATATCACCTAGTATTTGTCCTTCTGTGTCTGGCTCATTTCACTCAGTATAATGTCCTCCAGGTTCATCCATGTTGTTGCAGAAGACAAGATTTCTTTCTTTTTTTTGAGACTGAATAATATCCCATTTGCATATATTTATATACACCACGTTTTCTTTATCCATCCATCTGTCAGTGGACATTGAGGATGCTCTACGTCTTGGCTATTGTGAACAATGCTGCAATCTATGTGGGAGTGCAGGTATCTCTTCAAGACCCTGATTTAATTCCTTTGGATATATACCCAGAAGTGAGACTTCTGGGTCACATGGCAGTTCTGGTTTTAGTTTTGTGAGTGACCTCCACGCTGTTTTCTACAGTGGCTGCACCAATTCATATTCTCGCTAACAGTGCACATCTTCATCAATACTTGTTTCTCTACATCCCATCCCTACCAGCACTTATTTAACTTTTGTTTTTTTTGATAATGGTCATTTTAGTAGGTGTGAGGTGATATCTCATTGTGGTTTTGATTTCCCTGATGATTAGTGATGTTGAGCACCTTTTCATGTACCCGTTGGGCATTTTAATGTTTTCTTTGGAGAATAAATGAATTCAGGAAAGCTGCGTGATACAAAGTCAAAGTACAAAAATCAGTTATGTTTCTATACACTGACAGTGATCTATCGAAAGAAGAAATCAGCAAAGCAATCCCATTTACATTAACATCAAAAAGAATAAAGCACTTAGGAATAAGCTTAAGCAAAGAGGTGAAAGACTTATACACCCCGTACTACAAAACACTGATGAAAGAAGTTTAAAAGACACAAATAAATGGAAAGATGTCCCATATTTATTAATTGGAAGAATTAATATTTTTAAAATATCCATACTACGCACAGTGATTTACAGATTCAATGCAGTCTTTACCAAAACCTCAATGGCATTTTGTATAGAAATAGAAAAAATTCATAAAATTCATATACAGCCACAAAAGACCCCGAATAGCCAAAGCAATTCTGAGCAAGAAGAACAAAGCTGGAGGCATCACACTTCCTGATTTCAAAAGATATTACAAACCTACTGTAATCAAAACCCTCACATATACGGTCAAGTGGTTTTTGACAAGCATGCCAAAAATACACAATGGGGAAATGCTACTGGGACAGATGGATTTCCACACACAAATAATGAAATTGGACCCTAATCTTACATCATATACAAAAATCATCTCACAATGGATTAAAGACCTGAAAGTGTAAAACTCTTAGAAGAAAACATAGGGAAAAACCTTCTTGATATTGGCCTTGGGAATGATTTCTTGGATATGACATCAAAAACAAGGCAGCAAAAGCAAAAGTAGACAAGTGGGACTACATCACACTAAAAAGCTGCTGCACCACAAAGGAAACAATCAACTAAATGAAAAGACAACTACACATGGGAGACAATATTTGCAAACTACATATCCGATATTGAGTGATTTAAAAATGCAAATTAGCTCTCTATCCTGCTAAAATCTCCCATGGCTACCTATTGCAGAGAATAAAACTCACCCTTCTTATCCACCTCCAAGTCTCCAAGTTACCTGGCTCTACCTACCACTCCAACCTCATCTGGTACTACTCTTGCCTCATTCCCCATATGCCAACCCCATGGGATTTCTTTCCTCCTTTTCCTTAAATAGACCAAGCTCAGTCTCTCATTAGAGCTTTAGTATTTACTTTTTCATTTGCTTGAAAAGCTCTACCTCTCAGATCATCATGTGACTGACTCCTTCTAGTTAATCGCTTTCAACTCAAATGTCATTTCCTCGCAGAGGCCTTCTCTGAACCGGCCAACCTAATGCAGCTACATGGCTATAAACACGTTGCCCTGAGTTTTCTTCCGTAGGGCACTTATCACTCTCTGAATTCTCTCTGTATGTGTGTTTCTTTACTTGCTTTTTGTGCACCTCTTCCACTTGAATGTAAGCTCCACAGGGCCAAGACATTGTCTCCCTTGACCTTCACTGTATGTCCAGTGTCTGATACTCAGCAGGCACTAGGAAATGTTTGGGGAGTGAATGAATGAATGAATGAGTGAGTGATGTGTAGAAGTTATTCAAGGAAAGGGAAAGGTGAGGAAGGCAACCTTATATAATCCCCTAGGCAGAGTTAGACACCCTGGTCTTTTAGCCCTTATGCTTTGATCATAATGTGTGATAATGTATTTGCTACATGGCCACCTCCCCACCAAAGATGCTAAACCCCGTGAGGGCCAAGATCATTTCTGTCTTATTCACCACTGTATGATTTGTGTCTCAGTATACCTGGTACAAAAGGAGGTCCTCAATAATTTTTTGTTCGTTGGTTGAATCTATCCTCCTCAATTGATGGAGCATAGATGGAATGAAACCCAACAGAACTATCTTTTACAAATGAGAAAAACGAGGCCCAGAGAGACTTGTCCACTGTCATACCCAAGTCAGTCCAGAATGTAGGTATTAGCAGCAGGACTATTTTCCTGTAAGTGATTTAAAAGTTAGCTCAAGTGAGATGGCTTTTCAGAGCTGAGTAACTAAGCAAACAGAAGGCCGATCTATTATTTTTGCTTGGAGATGAAGGGAATATAATTACAGAGGCAGAGGGCATACTCGATGAAATACCACATCATCCAGGACAGGACCAACCCGGCAAGATATAGGAATAGAGAAGCTATGTTGAGCCCTGGAGTGCACCTGCCCACACTGATAAGATCCAGACTATCTTTCCACTCTTCCAGTGCCTCCTCTTCCCAGAAACACCAGCCAGATGCCCTCATCCTATAGAAGGTATTGCCCCAAGCATTTGATGTGGCGGTCACTGGCAAGGTCAATGTTTGCTTAGGCCAGGCTTGCAGAGGTCTTAAGATCTTAAGAAGATAGGCTTTAGAGTCAAACAGATTTAGATTTGAATCCTGTATTTTCTACTTACAAATATTGACCATGGTCAAGTGATTCACCTCTCTGAACCTCAGTTTCCTCCTCTCTAATTTGGGTATAGTAAGAATAAGATCTATTATGCGGGGCTTTGTGAGAATTAGAGGAGATAATGTGAGTACTTATGCCACTCTGGGTTCATGTTCTTGGAGCTTTAGATGTCTGCCCACTTTGTATTCAAGTGACTTCTTATGATCTTTAAGGATAGAACTGTTGGGTTTAAATCTCTGGGTATCTCATTTGCTCCCAGTACAAAGCTGAGCATAGAGTGGGTACCAGTGCAGGCTGCCACCTGTCTGGGATCTAAGACTCAATGAGGATAGGAAGAGCTGTTGCCAACAAGCTGGCACACTTTGTTTCTTACATGTGTGCAGTCGAAGTAGGGGACACCATACCTAACTCTAAGGAAACAGGCAGACCAAACTTCTAAGGGGACAGGCAAGCAGGCTGGCTTGTTTTCAGGTTACCCCATGGCAATTACAGTACAGCAGAGTTGTATTCTGGAACCAACAGTGTTTTCCAGAATAGATTCACGGGTAGGTACATGCAGTTACTAAGCACCACCTCTGCCCCAGCCTAAGTCACTTCTTGAGGACCTAGGCTACTAGATACCAAACTAATGGGAATGGAGATGGGCCAGGAAACCATGGCTCCTGTGTTTTTAGCTACAGGAAGGAAGTCCTTGGCTTGGAGACCTGAAACACAGGCAAGGGAAGAGACAAGATTGAGGTTGTGGAGGAAGGATTGGTCTGGAGCACTGTTGGATTAAAGATCTTGCCTAGAAAGGAGCCAGAAGCAAAGCCTGCTCCTTGGCTGCAGCCTGAGCTACAAACTACCACCCAACCAACTCAGAGTCACTCAAAAAGCAAGACCGCGATAGATTCAAAAGCTGCTTTTTTTATTGCCTGAAATGGAAGCAGGGCTGACTTTGGAGAAGATGCTTATTTAGTTGGAAGTATCACTGTGAGCAGCTGTACTGATTATGTCCATAGTAAATATTGATACATGGTAAATCCCAAACCAGCACCTACATTTGTACAGCCTCCCCATCTATCACAAGCCCCAGCCATGCTTGTGATGAAATGCGGAGTAAGTCATTCATTGGCACCCATTAAGTTGGAGAGAAGATAGTCATCAAATATGGTGATGTTTAATAAATGAATTTAAATTTGGCGTCCAGCAATACTTTATTCCATTGCTTATCATTTCTCTCTTGTGTCTTCAATCTCTCTTGCATTTTTATTCCTGCCCAATGACTGTCCCAATCTTTTCCTTCCCTTCATCACCAAACTTTTTTAAAAAAGTAGTCTGTTCTCACTCCTTCTTGAAGCCACAGCAATAAAGTTACCACCACCAGCACCACTCTACATAATAGTTCTTTCACAAACATTGAAGTGACCAAATCCAGAGGTCTCGTCAGTCTTTATTGATCTTGAATTCTTGGTCACCGGGTCACTTTCTCAGGTTTTCTCTTCTGGTGTCAATGGCATCACACTATTTATCTAGATTGTCTTTGCTCTCTTCTTCACTTACTCTTCCTCCTCTTGGGTGTTGGTGTTCCCCAGAGGTCTTCCATAGGTCCTCTTCTCATTCTACAGTCTCTCTAGGAAAGAGCATGTTTACCTACATATTGATGACTTCCCACCTTTATATTTAGGCTCTCGAATGTGAGACCCTAGGTTGTCTCATTCATGTCCATGGCTTCATTTATCATCTATATGCAGAAGACTCACAAGCTTATCTTTTTTTTTTTTTTTTTTTTTTCTGTATGCGGGCCTCTCACTGTGGTGGCCTCTCCCGTTGCGGAGCACAGGCTCCGGACGCGCAGGCTCAGCGGCCGTGGCTCACGGGCCCAGCCGCTCCGCGGCACGTGGGATCTTCCCGGACCGGGGCACGAACCCGCGTCCCCTGCGTCTGCAGGCGGACTCTCAACCACTGCGCCGCCAGGGAAGCCCACAAGCTTATCTTTAACTCACAACTTTCTTCTGAACTCAGACCTATATGTCTGGACTGTCTACTCTGCACCTTAACTTGGATATCCAACAGGCACCTTAAATCACACTTGTCCAAAACTGATCTCCTGCCCTCTTTCAGTGTCCCAATCTCAGTGAATCCTGTACCAGCCACTCACTTGGCCAAACTAAAATGTGGGTGTCATCCTTTACCTCTCCCTTTGCTTCATGTCTCCTCCCATACCCTGCTACTTAACATCATTGCTCTTAAGATAAAGACCAAAATATTTAGTATGGCCTACAAAGCCTTATACATCCTGGCTCCTAGCTATTTCTTCCACCATATTTGGCACCATATTCACCCATGATCATGCTGCTTAAAATGCAATGAGCTTATTTCTGTTCCTTGAACACACCATGCTTCCTTCTACCTAAGGGCTTTTACACCGACTGATGCTTAGATCTTCAACTACTTAATCCCTCCTCATTCTTTAGGTCGCAGATAAAGGGTAACTTCCTCGGGGAGCCCTTCTTGGACCTTAGTCACCCTTAGACCATGCCCTTCTCCTTTAGAGAACTTTAAAAAAATAATAGACTTTATTTTTTAGAAAGGTTTTTTTAGTCACTGAAATATTGAACAGATAGTACAGAGGGTTCCCATATACCCCTCCACCCTTCACAGTTTCCCCTATTATTAACATACTACATTAGTATGGAACATTTGTTATAATAGTGAGAGTTATAATATTGACACGTTATTAACTAAAGTCTGTAGTCTATTCAGATTTCCTTAGTTGTTACTTATTGCCCCTTTTGTATTCCAGGATACCACATTATATTTAGTTGTCTAAATATATGTCTCCGTAGGCTTCTCCTGACTGTGACAATTTCTCAGATTGTCCTTGTTTTTGATGACTTTGAAAGTTTTGAGGAGAACTGTTCAGGTAGTTTGTACAATAACCCTCTATTGGGATTTGTCTGTTGTTGTTCTCATGATTAGACTGGGGTTATGTTTTCTGTGGGGAGCAAAATCACAGAAGTAAAGTGAATTTTTCATCACACCATATCAAAGCAACAGACTGCCTACATCATTTATGATGGTTGATGTTGACCTTGATCACCTGGCTGAAGTAGTTTGTCAGGTTTCCCCCCTGTGAAATTACTCTTTTCCCCCTTTTCCACACTGTACTCTTTATAAAGAAGTTACTATATGTGCAGTGCACACTTAAAGAGTAGGTGTTTAGCTTCCCTTCCTTTACGGTAGAGTATCTATATAATTTATTAGGAATTATTCTGTGTGAGAGGCTGTCTCTTCTCCCCTATTTACTAACTTATTCCATCATTTATTTATATCACTATATGAATATTTACTTTACACGTTGGGTTATATTCCAATGCCACTATAATTATTTTATCTTTCAGTTGGCTCCTTTGTGTCACTTTGACATAGTCCCATCACTGAGAGATTTTGTCTTGTTTTGTTTTTAGCACTTCTTTACTTTCTAGTGCTACAAGATTCTTGGCTTATCTTGTATATTTTCTGCCCCTGCCCTAGAATCAGCCATTTCTCCAAGGAGACCTGGTTCCGTTTATTGGAGAAAGAAATTAGAAACCAAGATAAATAAATAAATGTCTTTCTCATCCACAAGGTGTTCCAGTAAGGTGGGGACCGTGTAGGCTTTTGTTCTTATTGTGTCCCTAGTGCCAAGCACAGGCTCTGCTACATAATAAGCACTTAATTATTTCTAGATTAAAAGCAGTGTATGTTTCATGGAAATGTCATCCTCTTGATCATCCAGGACAGAAATATCTGAGTAATCTAAGTCTTAATCATCTTTCTCACTCTTCACTTTGAGTCATCAAATCCTGACAGTTTCTACAATGCATTTTCTAATTTCCACTCTACTGTGGCATCAATTCTAGCACATACTTTTCTATCTAAGGACAGCCACAGTAGCATGTGGTATCCATGCTGCTAGTTCAATCTATACTTCATATTGCTACAAAATTAATCTCTCTAAAGCACAGCTCTGACAAAGATACTTCTCTAATTAAAAACCCATTATAGGAATGGAAATATATACCATGACATTATTTGTGAGATGTCAATTCTCACAAATTGACTTATATATTCATAGATTTTATTTATAGATTTACTGATTTAACACAATCATGTCTTAACCATGACAGGTTTTTTAGTAGAAATTGACAAACTGTTTCTAAATGGAAATGCAAAAGACCTATTAAACCTGAAGCGATATTGAAAAGTATGAGCAAAGTTGGAAGACTAACTTTACCTGACTTCAAGAATTTCTCTAAAGCTTTATTAATCAAGATAGTGTGCTACTGGCATAAGTATTGACCAATATATCACTGTGACAAAATAAAGATCCCAGAAATAGATGCACATTTATACAGTAATCTTATTTTTGACAAAGATGCCAAAGCAATATAGTAAGAAAGAAAAAAAATCTTTTCAACACATGGCACCGGAATAACTGTCCATCGATATGGATAAGGGAACCTTGAACCTAGCCTCACACCATACACAAAAATTAATTTGGCATGGTTCAGGGACCTAAATATAAAGTAAAATACCATAAACATTTTAAAGGAAATTATGGAAGAATATATTTGTCACTTGGAGGTAGGCAAATGGTTCTTAGCCAGGACACGGAAAATACAACCAATGAGAAAAATTAATAAATTAGACTTCATAAAACTTTAAAACTCTGCTCATCAAATGATACTGCTAACAAAGTGAATAGGTAAGTTCTGTAAACTATGTAAGGTAAGCTACTGGGGGAAATTATTAAAAAAAAAACTTATATTTGACCAGGATATGTAAAGAACTTCTACAGCTGAATGATAAAAAGACAAACAGCCAATTAAAAATGGTCAAAAAATTGAAGAACGCTTCACAAAAGAAGATACACAAATAGCCAATAAGCACATGAAAATTTGCTTATGTCATTAGTCATCTTGGAAATGAAAATTAAAATCACAATGAGATACCACTACACACTCACCAGAATAGTTAAAGATAAAAAGACTGGGTTTCCCTGGTGGCGCAGTGGTTGAGAGTCCGCCTGCCGATGCAGGGGACATGGGTTCGTGCCCCGGTCCGCGGAGCGGCTGGGCCCGTGAGCCATGGCCGCTGGGCCTGCGCGTCCGGAGCCTGTGCTCCACAACGGGAGAGGCCACAACAGTGAGAGGCCCGTGTACCGCGAAAAAAAAAAAAAAAAAAAAAAAGACTGACAACACCAGATATTGACGAGGATGTGGAGAAAAAGGAACTGTCACACATTGTTGGTAAGAATGTCAAATGATATGATCACTTTGGGAAAAAGTCCAAAGTCTGGTTTCTTATAAAACTTAAAATTCCACTCACCTTATGATGCAGCCATTCAACTCCTAAGTAGTTACCCAAGAGCCATGAAAATACATGTCTATAAAAAAATCATACAACAAAGTTCATAGCAGTTTTATTAGTAATAGTCTAAAACTGGAAACAACTCAGGTGTCCATCAACAGGATACTGATAAACAAACTGGATAGACTTCTATATACCAACAGGATACGCAAACTGGATAAACAAACTGTGGCATATTCATCCAGTAAAGCACTGCTCAGCAATACAAGATAATTACTGATGCACGCAGCAGAATGGATGAATCCCAAAAGCATCATGCTGAGTGAAATAATCTAGACACAAAAGTGTACATTGTTGTTCAGATTCAGATTTCTGCTTCCTCCAGACAACACTGTAAAAGAGGCTAGTATTATATTGTGACTTCCCTTTGCTTTTCTCTACTTGGCAAATCTAAGTTAATTTTTCCCCGAAATACTTATCCATTTACCTCAACATATTTACATACTGATTTGAAATACCTCCTTTATCATATACTAAATATTCATATATTTGAGTACGCTTCTAGATATGTTCTGTACACTAATCGGTCTCTTCTGTCACATCTCATTGTGGTTATTGTGATTTTAGAATACATTTTAATATTAGAGTGTGTCCCTTATTTGTTTTATAAAAACATTTCTAGCTATTACCAATTGTTTATATTTCAGATAAGCTTTAGAATCATCCTGTCTAGGCCCCCTAAAATCTATTTGGGATTATGTTAAATCTGTAGATTAATTTGGGGAGAATTGACCTTTCTTTGATAATGAGGTTTCTTACATAGGAATAAGCTCTCTTTCTTCATTTATTTAAATCTTTTTAGATGACAATGGAAGTTTATAGTTTTTTTCATATAGGTGAAACTTGAAATGGCCAGGGATATAGCAAGGCAAGGTAGGACCACCAGTTCAAAGCTCCTCACTGAGAAGAGAGCTAGCCTAGGAAAGACAAAACATGAGGATCCCTATCTCTCTCCCCATATGGCATCAACCCCCTCTTCTGGTCTGGCCCCATTGGCAGTTTAGCTGTTCACTAGTCATTTGTATATTCTTTCTTCATCTTTACTCCAGAAATTCCATTTGGGGAAAAGCATAATGTTCCATACCTGCACTGTCCAATATGGTAGCCACTATTGGACAGTGCCGACCTGGGATACCAGTTTCTAGGTAAGCCTGGGGTTTGAGAGGTGGTATGGTGATTCTGATTATTCATATGAGCACTTGGGCCACCAAAACTACACCACCAGGAGGTTTTTAGTTGTCTTTAGCCCCAATGTCCATATGCACTAATTCCATTTATGGACAGGCTCCTCTTGACTTCCCCTGCAGGCTATAACCTCTGGCTATATGAGTGCTCCTGGGGCAATCCTGGCTCAGCCAGGGAACTCTCTGATGACTCTTTAGACAGACAGAGTTCTCCAGACTCCTTAGTTTCACTCATTATCTCTCATCAGACTTTGGTGCTATGAGCCAGGGACTTGGATAATTTGCTTTGCTATAACCCCCACCTGGAGGCAAGAGCACAAGCCTCTCTAGGCCTCTCGACTGTCACTGCCACATAGGCTGACTGGAAAATGGGAAGAATATCCAAAGCTGAGGTAGAGCTGTACACCAACATCTGGGCTGAGGCCTGGATTGGGGAAGGTATCCAGAAACTTGAAGCCCAGTCCAACTGCTGCAAGTAATCAGTGAAGGGGTCCAGCCAGCGGTCAGTGCCATGAGTCACAGAGCAAACAGAGCCAGGGCCAAGCCACAGGTCAGGAATGAGACACTGAGGTTCTGGGATCAGGCAGCCCCTTCATAGACTTGGCCAGGAGGGGTAGCTGGGGAGGCTAGAAACACAAAGCAATAAGGGAAAGAAGGGATGCTGGCAGATACCAATCTTCTGGCATCCAGAGTCACTCTAAAGAGGGTTGGTCATTTGTTCTAGAGGAGAGCTCACTTGCAAGTCTCCTCAGAGCCGATCAGCTGAGGCCAGAAGCCAGATGAGTGGCTGGGCCAGGAGGGGAGTCTTAAACAGCAAAGTTAGGAGGAGACAGACCACTGATGTGGGAGAGAGGCTTCTCTGGGTCTGGGCTGGAGATCTAGGTTTCTTGGTATGGACCTCTGGCCAGACAGAGGCTGATTAGGGAGGAGAGTGATGAAGAGATCAGCCTTGTGGGAGAATCCATGCCAATCCAAAGTGGGCAGAGGCCCTAGTTGAAGCCTAGAGCTCTACACTGGTTAGTGTAGAAATGCTGGGTGAGACTGCAAGGACTTGTGGTGTCTCAGATCTTTCTATTGACAGTTAGGGACCGACAAAGGGCTAATAGGAATCTCTGGGTTCTGTGAAACCCTCAAGGTGTGTCCTAGAATCTGGGATCATTCCTAGAACTGCTCTCCCTTCCTGCCACTCTAAGGCCACTGTTTGCTTCCACTCCCCTCCCCTTGCTCCTTTGGGCTCCTCTCCTTCATTTGGGCAGTGACCTGAGAGAGTCTTCCTGGTCTCCACTTTCATTTCTCCTGTCCTAAAAGAAGTCACCAGCCTCTTGTATTAGGGACTTCTGGGGAATGTTTTGGAATCTTCTAAGGGTCTCTGGTCCTCTTCATCTACTCCCTCTTTCCCAACTTCTCTGTTATAGTGCCCAGAACCCATGCCTTACGGTTCCTCTATTATCCTGGAGGGGTAAGCTCATCACATTTCCCCCATTTCTCAGCACTTTTCCATTCTCTAGATCTACAGGTTTTTGCTTCCAAAAACTTCTTTCTAACTTTTGATCTAAACAAACAAACAACAACAACAACAAAAACCGGATGTCTATCTCCCAGTCAGACTCAAATGAGTCATTCCCACCTCAGGATCCACAGGTCAAGCAACCCCCAAGTCCCTGGGTCCCTATCCTCACCCTACAGAACAAAATCGTAATTGGTCATTTCCTACAAGGAGCCTAGACCAGAGCTACAGTGGAGGACTCTGATGTTGGGTCTGATTTCACAGCACATGTGGAAAAAACATTTACATATGGTTGTTTAGAAATCTGCTTATGCTCTTGGAATATTCTCTTAAACATTCCATTCTGGCATAATTCAGTTTCCCAAGTCCAAATCCTAACAGAAAACATTTTGAAGAGTGGTGACTGCTAAGGAACCATCCAACATATATTATGAATACCATACGTTTTGGCTTTAGAAGGCAAAGAACTTAGGTTTGGAGAAGGAACATTTAATCCCTCTTGATTGAGGAAAAGACAATCACAGGATTTCATGCTGGGAAGCAGCCCATACCTGGCCATCTTTATTTCCCTTTTGGATTCTCTCAGATTCCTTAGAAACAAAGGCAGAAACACTATGATGGGAAGAAAATGGCCATCTTTGATTAATAACTTGAGTAGAGAGGGCTGTTGGGAAACAGCCACAAGAATGATTCCTTCAACATCCCAGTTCATGATTGGGGAGGATGGTGTCAAAGGAGAGATGCCCAAGTTGTTCTTCCTTTCTTTCTTTGCTTGAGATAGCCGTTAAAAATTTGAAGGAAGGTCAGTACCTGACATAGAAACCAGCAGATTAAAGAAAAGGAAAGAGTAGACAAGTACTAAGTTGATCAGTTTAGGCTTAGCAAGGACATTTCATTAAAGTTCCTAGGGAGTTGTGTTTCTCTAAACCTTGTTCTAATTGTGTATCCCATTTAGTCATTCTAGTTTATCTTGATGCCCAGCTGTATTAATTAGGCTAAAATTGAGTAGTAAAGTTTATTCATTTTATTCACTTAGCCATTCCCCAAAAGAATTTAACTATTTTTACCAGAGGACATAACCAAGACTCGGATACCTGCTACTTGGTGACCGTTTGTCCTAATTGCAGGATAATTCTAGAGAGGAAACAGCCATCTTTTGAAAGTCTGCCTACACAATCTCACATTTGTAAAATACTGGTGATTCCCAGTGTGTTTGATGGACCTGGAGCCCACTTTAACTTCCTTGTGATGGCGGGGGGGTGTCTGTGGGGAACAAGGTCCAGCTGAGACTTCTAACCTAGAGAAACTTGGATACTTCATTTGTGCCATTTCTGACTTTTGAGGGATTATTGGTGTGCCTGGCTTTGCCTTAGAGATTGGCCCTCTGTTGATAAACCACATATGGTCTTGGAAGTCACAGAAAGAAGAGGGACAATAAATTACTCTCTAATTGACTAGAGCCAATGAATCTGACCTTTCTTGAGCAAAGCTATGAATCTTTTGACAACGAAGCAGCCACTTGGCAGATTAGTCATTGTCAGGTTTGTAAAGGGCTGGCCTACCCAGACACAACAGCTTCCCAATACTAACAAGATGGAGGAATCCGTGCTCAAAGACACCGCTAAACCTACCCCTGCATATTGGCAGGGATTTTCCTGCTTACGTGTGCTTGGGGGGAAGGGGAAGACTAGCGGACAGGGCAGCAATGATTGGCACATTGGTGAAGATCAAGGGCTAGCTAGGTCATATCAGCATCAACATTAACATAGAGTACCAGAGTTCAGAAACAAGCAGGAAATAGGCTGGGTCAGGCAATGGGAGGAGAAGTCATAAATGTCTCCTGAAAAACATTGAAGGGAAGGTGAGGAGCATACGAATTCCAGAGTGCTCATGGCCTTCCACTTTCTGGTAGAGAGCTGTGTGGCTGAGGCAGAGCTTGGCCATCCTGGGGCCCTGGAGACACCTGCACAGAGAGCTGCTTTCCTGAGCTGCAGAGGACATGGCCAACCACTCCTTTAGGCTGCAGTCAATTCTGCTTTGGTGGGAACAACCCAGACTAAAGGTTCAACCATGGAGTATGTCTCATCAAGAAAGACACCTTTTTCTAACACCTACATTGCTCAGAACCCTGTGTGAGGCAAGGTCAGACCAGGGCAGTTGGAAGGCACTGGTCACCAGTGCCTCCCCATTGCCTACAGGACAGAGACCAAGCTCCTCAGCCTCCTCGAGATCATCCATGAACTGAACCCAAACCATCTCTCCAGGTTCATCTGTCACCTTTGCCCCTCACTTATAAAGCTTTATCTTCAGTCACATGGATTGATTTACCTTTCCCCAAACTCATGCCCCTCCCTGCTACTGTGATTTTGCTCAGGCTTTTCCTCTCATCCATCTGACAGCTACCCCTACCCCTCACACCTCCCTTACCTACTCATCCTTCAAAGCCCAGTCCAAATGCCACTTCTTCCAAGAAACCCATCCTGATACCTACACCCTCTGCTTCGCTTTTTGTCTGTTTAGTGGCAGAGTTAGGTCTGGGCAAGTGACCTGAGGGAGCTGTTGGCAAACAGGGACCAAAGCTGACCCAAACCCTGTCACTGCAACAAGGCTTGTCCAAATCCTGGTCTGGATCAGGTTCCAAATACACTCTAGCTAGAATGAAATACATTCCTTCCACCTCAGACAAGTAGAAAGTCTTTTCTTTCTTCTTCCAAACTTTCTCAGTTTTGATTTATGGAGTTCATTAACTTAGTTATTTTCCTCTCTTCTCATCCTTTGTGTCTGTTTCTCTAGAAAGCTGATCTTTTAGTTCCAAGGTAGAATTAAATAACTAACCTTTATGGGGACACTTTGTTTTCAACGTTTTCAAAGCACTTTCCCATCTACTACCCAATTGATCCCCGTATCCACTTGTGAATTATCCCCACTTTAGAGCTGAGGAAACTGGCTCCTGTGTGAAGCAACTTATCCAGGTCAGAGAAATTAAGTGGTCAGCCAGAGACTAGAGCCCAGACTGTCTGTCTCTAAATCATGCTCTCCCCACTAACAGCAACCACAGCAACGGAAACAACCACCAAGGAGCCCTTATTGACCACTCAGTGCTATGCACCGCCTATGGATTATCATGTTTTATCTTGACGACAGTCTTGTGAGGCAGGTGGTATTATTATTTCCAGTTTGCAGAGGTCTGGAGGTTTAGAAAGCTTGGGCAACTGGCTGGAGGGCACATGGCCGATAAGTGGAATTGGCACTTAAATTCGGATCTGGCGGACTCCACTGAGCCTAGTTGCTTGGAACAGCAGTTTCCAATCCATGCTGTCCTTGTGTGCTGGGAAAGGCTGTGCCATGACATTCCCAGCCACCTGTGTGCATCCAGCCACTAGACTAGAAGAACCAGCCATTCCCTTGGAGTCAGAAGATCTGTGCACCAGTCCTGGCCCAGCCATCTATGCTGGGGAAGTCACTGACTGTCCCTGGACATCAGGTTTTCATTTGTAAAAAGACTTGGACTTTGTTGTGTCACAAACCTAGGTTGGAGTCCTGTCTGTCTCACTAGCCAGTAGTGGGATATTGGATCTGTATGAGTTTTATTTCTTTCCTCTGCAAAATATGGGTCATAATCATACCTGTCTCATGGGTTATTGTGAGAATGACAGCACACAATGCCTGAGGAGCACTCAGCCTTATGCCTGGTGCCGTGTATACGCTTAAGGAGTGGCAGTTGCTGATGCCATCATTTCTTCTCTCAAGCCTAAAATGTTGGCATTTTGTCCACCTCAATATTTCTCCTCTCCTCGAGTCCTGAGGCCCAGTCCTTTCTGCTGGCACTATTAATCCCTTCCTCATCCAGCTTCCTGAGATCCCAGCCTTGCAAACATTACCATCCATGCTTACTTCCCAGCCTCTTTTGCTGCATTGACTCTCTGCAGCCTAAAAGATGCTTAGGCATGTCTTAGTCTCCTGGAGCTACTTTGATTTTTCCTCTCCCTTCACCCCAAGCATCTGGAGAGTGGAGATTGCCTTCAAGGCTACCCCATCCTTACCCTGGCTCCCTCCTTGGCTCCCAGCCATCTGTCTCCCAGTACTCCCCAGAACCTGATCCCACAACAGACATCAATACTCCTGACTGCCAAATCCAATGGCCTCTTCTTGCCTAAGGCTCTCCCTCAGGCTCTCTGTACAGAGCTGCTCGCTCCACTCTCCTGAGATGAAGCTCTTTGCTTCTCAGCTCCCAGCTCTCACGTTGCAGGTTTGGTTTTCTTTTCTTTCAGCAAACATACCTTACATTTGAGTCTCCCAGAAAGTTTCTGAAAACTATCAGGAACGAAGCACCGAGACCGGAATGTTGGCCCAGTTCTCTATCTCAACACTTTCTCCCCTGGAGATCTCTCATGCTCCCACGATTTCTGTGCTCACTTCTGTGTGGATGGTTCCCGGGTCCCTATCTTCAGTCCTGTTCCCATCTGAGCCAACTGCTTGCTTGTTGGATGCCCAGCTGAAGAATCTTCACACATCTGAAGCAAAACTAATTGACTCCCCCATCAAACCTGCTATGTCTGCTTAACCTATTTCTGATCCACAGTACCAACACCTCCTAATCATCAAGGTTTGAGCCCTATGAGTCATGTAGAAGAACCTCCTGTGTGTTTTCCCCCACCAGAAACCAAGTCCTAGGAAACCTGCTCCTGTTCTGGAACTTCTCCCCATCCCTTCTTTCCAATCCCACCAACTTTGCCTCATTCAAGCTCTCACTATTCTCACCTGGATGACTATGGTGTCTCCTACCTGGTGTCCTGACGTTCAACTTCCCTTCTTCCCAATCTTTCTCCCCATCGCTGCAGCCAGAGAGATCTGTTTACAGCCTAGACCTTATTACCTCTTTCCCTTGAGGTGTCATCTCTTCTTTAAGAGAAGACTCCTTTTATTAAATTGAAAGGAAATTAAATTTTTAATTTTTTGTTTAAGATAACATTTATACACGGATACCATTGAAACTTATTCACAACCCTTCTCTCTCTCCCCACCCCCTGCTCTCTCTCTTTCTCTCCCCCTCTCTCTCTCTCTCGATCTATCTCTGTCTCTATACCCATCCTCATCTCTAACCATGAACATAAAGGCAAGGGTTAGAATGAGGCTTGCCCTAACAATGATTATTGTGTGGGAGTTGAAGTTATTTTTAATTTCCTTCTTTGACCTTTTCTGTATCAAGTTAATTTCCAATTAGGAGAACACATAAATTTTATAAAAACAGTAAAATCATTATTCAGGGAAAAGGAAAAAGAAAACCTTCAGTGGCTCCTCATTGTCACTAGGCCCACCCCCTGCTCTCTCTCTTTCTCTCCCCCTCTCTCTCTCTCTCTCGATCTATCTCTGTCTCTATACCCATCCTCATCTCTAACCATGAACATAAAGGCAAGGGTTAGAATGAGGCTTGCCCTAACAATGATTATTGTGTGGGAGTTGAAGTTATTTTTAATTTCCTTCTTTGACCTTTTCTGTATCAAGTTAATTTCCAATTAGGAGAACACATAAATTTTATAAAAACAGTAAAATCATTATTCAGGGAAAAGAAAAAAGAAAACCTTCAGTGGCTCCTCATTGTCACTAGGACAAAGTCCAAACTCCTTAACCTATAGCTTAAGAGGCCCTCTGTGATTGACTTCTGCCCATCTCTCTCTCCTCATTGAAGACCACCCCCCTTCCCTCTGTCCTCCTGAAATCCAGCCCCTGGCACTCTTAAAGACTCACCATTCCTAGTACATACATTGTCCTTCCTCTTCTCCCTTCTTTACCACCTGAAAGCATTTCTATCCTGCTGGGTGAAGCAGACAATGGGCAAAATGAGATATCTCTGTGGACAGGTAGGTCTCTTTGTTCCTCAAACACAGCTCTGGCTTCAGAGTCAAGTCATTGGTAACCAGAAAGGCAACCCTCCCCTCTGGTACAGCCAGCCTTCTGAAGGACGGCAGGTCTGGGGACAGGAACTGGCCCAGGTGGATTGAGCCCTGACTGTGGATGGAGAACAGAAAGAGTGGCTAAGGAAAAGAGTTGGTAGACCAGGTGGCCAAGGTGAGCTTTGCCACTCCTTGCTCCTCTGCTATGTACATGAGCTTGGTGAGCAACTTTCTTCCCCAAACAAACCAGAGGAGGCAGAAGGAGAATATGCTTTTAGGCACCAAAGGGGCCTCAACTGTTCGGATTCCAGGTAGCCCAACAGTCCCCACCCCAAACATGGCTCTGCTGTGGGACCACAGAACCTGCAAACAAATGGCTCTGCTTTGGATGGTCCCTATCCCCCTTTTCTCAGTCCTGGTAACCCCCACTGAGAAGGTGGAGGGCAAGGTGTCCCACGCAGGTCACCATCACCATCCCTCCTAAGCCCAGCTCTGTCTTCACAGGGAGATCTTTGCAGAGATTGCTTAACAACTCCTTGGGCACCTCAAACACAATATGTCCAAGACCGAACCTAACCTTGCTTCCCCACCTCCGCCACCACCACCACAAGCTGTTCTGCCTTCTGTGTCCCAGATCACAATTAATGGTGCGACCGTCGCCTTGTCCCTGGCTCCACACATGCATCATGCTCTTTCACACCTCACTGCCTTCACATATGCTGTGTGCTTGCTCGCAGTACCTGTAACCTCTTCTCTTCAACTGGTCCCCATCAAGACTCAGCTTAGCTGTTGACGGTTTTGAAAAATGTCCTTTTAGCCTTCTTATCTTCTTGAGACTAGATTTGGAGCCCCTCTTTTGTGCTCCTCAGCAACTAGGGATACCCCATTATTACTGCCACTTTCCTGA
Source organism: Physeter macrocephalus (assembly GCF_002837175.3). Classification (NCBI taxonomy): domain Eukaryota; kingdom Metazoa; phylum Chordata; class Mammalia; order Artiodactyla; family Physeteridae; genus Physeter; species Physeter macrocephalus. The sequence goes on from NC_041234.1 coordinate 119,136,653, forward strand.
ATGGTTTTTCCATCAGACCTGGAGCTACTTGAGTGCAGACACCATGTATTATGTGCCTATGAGCCCCTATTGCCAAGCACAGAGCTCTGTATACATTTGATGCTTAGTAACAGCTAGTTAATATATTTATGGATTCATAGATCCTTAACTTTTTCCTGGCTCTTATGTCCTGAAATCAGTCAGTCACTATGTCCTGTTCCTTTATCTTCTTACTAATGTCTTGGTCCAGTCTACTCTTCTTCAACCCTAGGACTTTATTACTAGTTCAGGCCACCACCATTTCAATGCCCAAACACCTCAGCCTCTTGAGTGGTCTTCCAAACACCACCCAACAGCCAGACAGAGCCTTTCAAAGCACATATTTGCTTGTGTCGCCCTTCTGCTCAAGCCTCATTTCAGAGGCTTGGCGCCACCCTCAGCACAAAGTCCAAGCCCTGACGACAACTCATGTCAGAGATCCTGGGGAATTCAGCTCTTGCAACCCTCCTCAGCCTTGTTCCCCGGACTCCTTTTCCAGAATCCAGGAGTCCAAGCAAACAAAGCAACTTGCCATTACTTTCAACCACTGATTTTCCACCTCCATTCCTTTGCTCGTGCTCTTAGCTCAACCTGTAATCCCATCCTCAACATGGAATCTCCTCCCTTGTGTGCTTTCTGTCCAAATCTGTCCTCTGTTTCAAGGCTCCACTTCCTTGCCCTCATTTAGGAGGCCCTGGGGAGCCTGGCCACCACCAGGTCAATGGCTCATACCAGGGATGCAAATCCCTTGGGCTATCTGAAAAAGGACAGGCACCATCTGGGTCGGCCCTTGGCTGGGAAATGGGACTTCTGAGCCTCCCTGTCTCAGCAGGGGCCTCTTTGTCCCAAAGAAGTTACTTCTCAGTTTAGGGGTTAGATGGTGGCCCTTGACCCCTCTGGATGCCTCAAGGATACCACTTTGCCCTTCAGCTGAGCTTTTGCTATAGCTGCTGGCAATGCTGTAGGTTGCTGTCTACACATGTAGGAAGCCTTGGGGACACTTATATGGGTGACTAACACTGAGACCTGGGACTCTTCCCCAAAACACAGCCTTCCCATCAGCCAAGCCAAACTCGGGACCTGACTTAGAAGGTGAGGTTGAGGAAGCCAAATGGAAAGCAACTTGATCTTGTGATGTACTTGTGTGGGAGCTATGGTTTTTCCTGAGATCAGGAGAAACTTGAGCCCAGAGTTCTCCTTGTGGGCAGATGGATGACTTGGCTGAAGTGGCAGGGGACTTTTAACAAAACAACTCTGTGCTAAGTTAGAAAGGATGATAAGACAGAATGTAAGACTGAATAATGTGGGGGTAGGGTAGAAGGGGCTCCTTTGCCCAAAACTATGCCAGAAAATGTAGACTTTAGTCCAGAGTATACCTGTGGGCCGAATTCAGGGACTGCTAAGTCAGGGCTGGGGGATTCCTAGGAAAGCAACTTTTTTTTTTTTTTGATGATGTCAGGGAGGGAGGCAACAAAAGCAATATTAACAGAGTGCCTACTTGGTGTCAGGCACTGGGTAGGCAGTGGGGGCGCAGAAATGACACAGGCGACTCTCATTCTATCCCTCCTTCAAGGATCTTCTGGTGTGGACTGGAAGTTTGTTACAGCCTCAGTAAGCCTGTGAGCTGAAAAGCTCCTGTGTACCTGGAGCTGGGAGGGAGGGAGGAATAGATGTTCGGAAGAGTCAGCGAGGTTCCCAAGCCTACTCCATGGGGACATGGAGACTCCACCCCCACTCTCAACGTGTAGTGGTCCTTTGAATCTGTCCAGTTTCCAGCTTCATATGAGTTAGTGTCCAGTAATGCTTTGCACTGTGGAGGGGAAGTAGAGGTCAGGGGCTCTCTGTTGGGTTGCTTCCAATTTCCTTACACTTCCAAGATCTGGGATTTTTGAAAAATAGCTCATGTGGAATTTGTTGGCCTATTCTCTCTTTTTTCTTTTCCTCTCCTTTGGAATGACTTAAACTTCAACCCTCAGCCCTGCCTTCTTGCATTGATAGATGTGTCTAGAGTGCCATCGTGGCTTAGGAGGTGAAAAATGAAACACAGCTGGTCCTAATTGCTTGCTTTGTCCGGACCAAAAGTGCTTTATTGACCAGTATAGCTATGGCCTTACTCCTCAGCTTGTCTCTGAGTCACTGTGGCCGTGTCGATAACAATGCCACTGACGTGTTCTCTTAATGGCTGAGACTGATTGACCATTTGCTGACCTGATTGATTAATTGACTTCCAACTTGTATCTGCCCCAAAATAGCACCTTCAGTAGAGCACATGGCCTCACTCTATGTGGTTTTAGTGCAGTCACTTCAACCTTCTGTGCTTTGGCTTCCCTGTCGAGTCAAGAGATTTGTCGTGAGTGGGTGTGCTGATTTGCTGAGAACACCCAAGTGTTTAGTGGAGGCTGAGGACAAATATGCCAGAGTGAGTAAGCCTTGCTGGCCCCAAGATGTTCTTGGAGGCATGATCTTTGTCTTAGACAGTTACCTTAGGACCTCCAAATGTAGGAAGAGTGGGTACAAGCCATGTGCACATATGTGTACCCATGTGTGAACCCATGTGTGAACATGAGGATCTCTCCTCATCAAGTGCCCTCTCAACCACCCCTGGGACCTAGTTACCTCAGATCTCAGATTCCCCATCAGTTCCTTGGGGAAGCCTCCCCTGATACCCTGGGCTATATCAGGTCACCTTGGTCTTCACTCTCAGAGCAGCTTGCAATTTTTCTTCTTAGCACTTACCCCAGTTGGCAATGATATTTATTTCTGTGACTATCTGGGTAACGTCTGTCTCTCCCACTAACACGTTACACAAAGAGGGGACCACAACTCTTTTACCCCTTGAGCCCAGCACATATTCCAGCATATAGCATGATCCCCCTCTTTTTCTACCTCTGTAGGCACCACTGTAGTCTATACACCCCTTTCCTCCTTCCTGCCCCTTACTTTCCTACCTCCACTGGCCAATTGTTGAAATTTAGCCAGCAGTCACCTGACTTCCCTCTTGCCCACTCTGCTCTGTCTCTACTCCTTGCAGCCCATTCAGATGCACAGAGGCCAAATTCATCTTCCAAAAGCGTCTGGCTTTAATCATCTGAAGGGGCTCCTGGATCAACTGGACAGGTATGTCCTTTATGTTGTTGCTTCCACCTCCACCTCTCTAGCTTCATCTTCTTATTCTCCACTTCAGTTTTTCTGTTTTAGTCAAGCCAGTCTTCTTAGGTATTGTATTCCTTCCGTTGATTCTACCTTTTTATGGCATCTAGGTCCACCGCCCCTTTGTTATCTGCTATAAAATGTAATTCCCTTCCAGGAATTTTCACTGATTAAACCAACTCACCTCCGACGTCTCCTTGCTTAGCCCATCAAACACAGTGCTCCATAACAGGTCCAATGCTCTTACAATCAGGGGTGTGTATATATATATATATATATATATATATATATATATATATGAATTGGCTCATGTAATTGCAAAGACTGGCAAGTCCACATTCCTCAGGGAAGGACAGGCAGACCGGAAACTCAGGTAGGGTTTCTGTATTACAGTTGTGAAAACAAAATTCCTTCTTCTTTGGTAAACCTCAGTGTTTGCTCTTAAGGCTTTCAACCGATTGGATAAGCCCCATCTACATAACAGAGGGTCCTCTGCTTTCTTCAAAGTCTACTGATTATAAATATTTCTTACATCTAAAACAATACCCCCTCAGCAACATCTTGTCTCATGTTTGACAAAAGAGTTGGGCACCATAGGCTAGCGAAGTTGACACATGAAATTAACCATCACATGTACTTTAATTTTTACTACTCTGTGAGGGGGCTATCATTGTGCTTACAGTGCTGATGAGAAAACCGAGGCTCAGCAAAGCTAATTAATTTACCCCAATCCACCTGACTAGTGGATCACTGTGCAAGGATTAAACTTCAGGTCTTCAGGACTCTACAGCTTCTCTTGAAGCCAGAGAGACCAGAAGTCTATTTCTCTGCTGGTCCTTGAGACTTAGGCTCTGTTGCCTGAGGAATGGAGGCCTTAGCAGTATTCCTCTTCCTTCAGTCAGAGGGACAAGAGGCTCTCTTTGCTCTCTTCTTTTCATATCTGCTCCTCCCCATGATTCTCTGCAGCCAGCCACCCTTTGCTCTTTGTGAGGGTACAGGGTCTTTCCATGAACTTGCTGAGGACATGACCTTCCTTTCTGACCCAGAGGCTAACCCACCTCCCTTTCCCACTTTCCTTCCCAGTTAGAAATCAAGTCTCAGTCAAGGTGCCAACACCTTGAGGAAATAACTTCTGTTTGTAGCTCTGGGTTTTGCTCTGAAGCAAAGGATTGGGTATCATCCCGTGACTCATCTTTCGCCTCTGCTATACTGGCATCTGTTTGGTGGGATTTGACGTTTCTGCTCTCATTTCAGAAGGGTTTTTAGTCCTCTTCCTTCAGGGAAGCCTGGGATCTAAAGCTCTGTCTTTCGAATGATTCTAGATTGGTGCTCCAAGCACCAACCTGTTAGTGCAAATGATAGATGTTCTAAGGGATTTTGCACAAAGAAAACAAATCTCCATTTGCAATCCAGTGGGACACGTTTCTATAACTCTTGCCTCTGGCATCATGGTTTTCTCAACAGCTGTTTGTTCAAGTATGTGGTGTGAATGATCATTGCTCTAGCAGGAGAGCTGATTTCCCTATAGCAGCCTCTAGGCCATTCAGGGTGTCTGAGAGAAAGCTGGGGAGAGGTTGAGGAAGCTGTTAGCCTGATACCCAGAACAAGGAAGAAGATGATGAAACCTGCTGTTAGAGCCAAGTTGTTAATCTGGTGAATTCTCAGAGAGGCTGGGGACTTTCAATTCTTGCTCTTGTTGTCCCCAGGTTTTAGCTCTACCAAGAAGGCTCACTAGGACCCACATGGGCTGTACGCCTCAAGGTGTCCCAGCTCAATCAGAAATTTCATTCAGTTTAGCAAACATTCCCTGAGTACCCATTCAGCACCTGGCCTAGGGTGATTCAGAAAAGAGCTCTGCCCCTGAGGACTTCATAGGAAATGATAGTTGTATGCACAGGAGCACAGAGGAGAGGTACAGATGTTGAAAGGAAAGGGGTGAGGGAAATTTTCTTGGATGGTATGTTGCTTGAACTAAATCTTGAAGCAGGGCCCACTGAAGACCTCAGTAAAGGATATTCCAAGAAGAGGGATAAGGTCAGTGGTGTGCTGGTAAATGCTCCAAAATCAGTTTCCTGGAAGAAGAAATCTCTGATTTATAGTGTTTCCCCAATTTCCATGGTGTAAGTAATCCCACCATGGCCCATTTCAAGCAATCAGCTTGACATCACTGAATGTGCAGCTGGGAAGGGATGCATACAGCGAGCTGTCAGGACCAGTGAACTGGGCTGCTTCATGGTCCTAGAGGCTAAAGAAGTGGCTCTTGTGCTGATGGCAGATAATGCTGGAACAGTCAGCAGGACTAGGTCATGAGGGGCTTGGGTTATGCTGCGGGCAGCGGAAAACCATTGAATGGCTTTAAGCAGAAGAGTGATACAATGAAAATAATAGTTTAGAAAAAACTAGATGATAATGGACTGGGGTTCATAATCAATATTTGATTACCTGCCTTGTCAATAAAACGTTTCGAAAAGATCTACCGAAAAATATACAAACATGTACAATTGAACAGAATACAGAGTGTACCTAAATAGACCTAAATAAAAACAAAATGATGAGATGACAGCTAAACAAAGCTGGACAAAAGTTCAAATCTTTTCATACTACATCCTAGTGGGTCAGCCTGCAGTGGGCTCCTGGAGTCCCTGACAGGCTAAGGTCCCGCAGGAACCGCCAGAGACATGGGTACCATTTTAATGGAGCCCGCAGAAACCGCGGGCCATACCCATGATGCGCTGCTTCTTTAGGCACTTTGGCCTGTGGGTGCGCAGGCCTAAGGTTACCCCGCTCCCTTGCTATGTGTTTTCCCTGACCACCAGGGCGGGCCACAGAGTTCCAGCACCACTTGTGTAGAGCATGATCTTGAGGCTGGAGGCTGGGCACCGGGTTAGTTTGTAGTCCAGGTGTGAGTGACAGAGGCCTGGATGGGGGGAGCCAAGGGAATGGAGAGAAGTAAGAGAGATTTGTGAAATCTTACTGAGGCGGGATCCACAGGACTCAGTAATGGATTGAACTTGGGGGTATGGAAGAGGGAGGAAACAAGAGTGATTGTCTTTGGCCAGCCCCGTGGGTGAGATGGGGAATAATAAAGGGCAACCAGAATCTTTTTTTTGGTGGGGGAAGAGAGGTGAATCCTGATTATCACAAATTCGATGTTTAGTGAGTAACTACTGTGTTACTGAACACGGCACTGCGAAGGATGCAGAGAGCCACTTGGTCCACTTGCCGCCCATGGCCCAGAGGCCTGGCCTGCTCTGTCCTTCCCTTGCAGCCTGCAGAGCACAGAGTCTGCGGCTGGATGGGGAAGTGAGCGGAGAGAGCTTGCAGAGGCTGAGTTCCACGGTGTCTGTCCTCATAATTGTCTTTAAATACAGTGAGGATGGCTTCTCTTTCTATGACAGTTGTGGTCCAGACAGCTGCAGCTCACTGAAGGCTTCAGGCTGGCCTTTGTTCTCCTTGGCTGTTTCTTACTATAACAACAATATTATAACACCATTAAACAACATTATGGGAAATTTACAAAGAAAACAATAGTTTATAATTCCAACATCCTAGTTCATAAGAGATTATTTTCTATCTCACATTGCCTTCCAGGCCTTAGCCTCGTGCGTGTATTATTTTTTACATTGCTGTAATTACAGTGTATTTGCAGCCTTACATTCAGCTTTTGCCACTTACCATGAACTTGTAAGCATTTTCCATGTTGCAACATTGGTTTCATAATGATCATTTTTAATAGCTGCATAATATTCCTCGAAGATGATGTACGACAATTTTCTTAACCATGTCCATATCGTCTAACATCTAGATTGTGTCTAATTCCTTGCTATTATGGATAAGGAGGCATGAATTACTTGTGTCTGGGTTCTAATTTTGGCTAACCCTGACTTGCTTGAAGTAAAGGGTTGCCCTAATTCTCTCCTCTTGAAGGGAAAGATTGTGCAACATAGTTTCCAGCTGAGGGGGGCCAGAATACTCTACTAGATCCAAACGCAGCTCGGATTTCCATTTCCTGGTGGTGGAAAATAACTTGTCTCTTTACATTCAGTGGTAAATCGAAAGATACTCAAGGCAGGAGTTGGAATCATGTGAGGTAAGGCAAGGACTGAGACCAAGGATGGAAGGTGAAACAGCAGTGTGTGCGCGCACGTGTGTGTGTGTGTTATGAGGTTAAGGATCAGGATGCAGGCCAGAATGAGGTTGCAGCCATGCAGGGCATATGAGAGTAGGCAAGACTCTGGGTTGCGGGGTGGTCGCCCGTGTGTGTATGTTATGAGGTTAAGGATCAGGATGCAGGCCAGAATGAGGTTGCAGCCATGCAGGGCATATGAGAGTAGGCAAGACTCTGGGTTGCGGGGTGGTATTTGTTATTTGGACCTTGTGACATTCTTAAATTAAAAAACACCCTTAACATGTCAGCTGTTTTAATACTATGTAAGTATGCACAGCAACCTCAAGTCTTCTCAGAAGCACCTCCATCCCACTCCCACATAATCCCTCACCTCTCCTAGGTCTGAGCCTTCTGTGAACCTCTCTCATTGGGGACTTGGCCTCGGAAGCTGCAGAGCTATGCTAATCAAAGGCTTAGTATGTTGTAGATAGGTTCCCCAGCTCTATTTCCTGTGCCCAGTCTGGAGTGGGCCACGACTCCCCAAGTGACAGGCCCAGGGCACTGGGCAGCCCCTGCTGGGAAGATCTGAGCTGCCCTGATTGGCCTGGCCTCTTGCTCCTAAAGGCTCTGCCACCGGGGAGGGATATTACAGTTAGTAAGTGAGGGACTGCTTCGGACACAGGGACATCGCCCAGACTTGATACGTCTCAGCCACTTCAGGCAGCACAATTTCATCTTTCACATTAGGAACAGTTGAAGTTTTTAAATAAATTCCGGGTAACAGGATTAATCTCTTGTTTCTGCTCCCTTTGGTATGAATGAATCCCAGCTTATTAGGCAGATAAGATCTTTTCTCTTGGGGCCTGAGACATCACTTTGAGAAATTACTTCCCATAAACAAAAGAGAGCAGGTGACATTGCATTCAGTCTTGGTTCAGAGAACGGAGAGTCTGGGACAGGAGCAGCCTCCCTCTACATTTTAGGGGCCACTGTATCCCCAAAGAACAGGAGATCTGATGGCTGATCCTTGACAGAGCATCTGTTCCTACAGAGAGCGAGAGTGGCCATGGTGACCATAGAAGAAGACTAGGTTAGACTTTATATGCAACTGGATTCCATCCCAGCTCTGTAATAATAATAATAATAATAATAACAACAATTAAAAAAATTTATTGAGCACCTACTATATGTCAGGCAATGTGCTGAGTGCTGGTGATACAACAGTCAACAAAAGAAACAAAAATCCCTGTTCCCATGGAAACAGACAATAAAGAATCAAATAAAATGTATAGACTATCAAATGGTGACAGTTGCAATAAGGAAAACGATAAAGCTGGAGGTAGAGTTGAGGGTGCGATGTGACTTTAGATAGAGTAGTTAGAGAAGGCCCCCACTGAGCCAAGACCTGAAGGAAGTGAAGGAGAGAACTGTGTTAGTCAGGGCTCTCCAGAAAAGCAGAACCAATAAGAAATATTTGTTTATTAATTTTGAGGAATCAGCTCAAACACTTTTGGAGGTTGAGGAATCCCGCGATCTGCCATCTGCAAGCTGGAGCCCCAGGAAAGCCGGGGGTGTCTTTCCTAAGGCTGGAGAACCACAGAGCCAAAGAGGAGGAGAAGATCCAGCTCAGGAGTCAGGCAGATGGCGCCAATTCGCCCTTCCTCCACCTTTTTGTTCTTTTCAGATCCTCAGTGAATTGGATGAGGCTCACCCACGTTGTTTCTTCTGGAAACACCCTCACAGACACACCGAGAAATCCTGTTTAAGCAGATCTCTGGGCACCCTGTGGCCTGGTCAAGTTGACATGTAAAATTAACACAAGACCCATGTAGCTGTCTGGACAAAGAGGCTTGCAGGCCAAGGGAACAACTTGGGGCAGATTATAACGGTAGATGATTAGCAATGACATCCCCAGTTATTGGGTTCCCTAGTGTGTCTACTCAACTAGTTCAAATGCACACGAGGAGAAGCAGCCTTGGTGGCCAAGTCTCACCATTGCCCTGCTTACAGTTTCAAAGGTCCAAGGCCTCCCCTGTTATGCCTCAGGGATTTTCCCACGCTAGGTCTGTGACCTTGAGCCAGCCATTTTCTCTCTTTGGGCCTCATTCTTTCATTTGGGACATGGGGACATGATGGTTTCTACCATTGGGGGTTGCTGTGAGGCTCCTGTGATTTAATGACTCTGGAAGTGCTTTGGACCCAGCTCTCTGAAAATAGCAGGGATGGTTCCTACTGACATGGAGAACATCCTGCCTGCCCGTGGATCCAGTCAGTCATTAGCTCGACCTCGGCAGCTCAGTAACCAGCAGGCCCTTAGTGAGAGAAGTTCTGTGACAGGATTTCAGCTCAGGGCTGGAGAGGGGAACAGGGGCCTTGTATACAGCGTACGCATCTTGATCTCACACATGCAGATGGCTGAGGTGTAGGCTTGACACTCTTGGGAACTGGTTGGACGTCCTGTATTAGTTTTCTATGGCTGTGTTACGAATTACCAGCTGTAAGTAGCACCCATTTATTCTCTTATTGTTCCCATGTCAGGAGTCCAGCCACAGCTTAGCTGGGTCCTCTGCTTGTGGAGGGGTGGGGGGGTCTCACAAATCAAGATGTGGGCTGAACTTGGCTCTTCTCTGAGATTCTGGGGAAGAATCTGCAAACTCTGCTTTCAAAGGGCTCCTGTGATTAGACCGGACCAGCCTGGATAATCTCCATATCTTAAAGTCAACTGATTCGATCGAAACTTTAACTACATCTGCAAAATCCCTTTACAGCACTATCTAGATTAGTGTTTAATTTAATAACCTGGGAACAGATGTCTTGGAGAACCATCCTTAGAATTCTGCCTACCACATGTCCCCACTGAGTTATTAAAATCATGTCAACAATGTCTCTCTGGAGGCTACTTCAAACCCCACAAAATGAAAGGAGGATTGTGTCCCGTGATCCTCAGTGCAGAAAGGAAACAAGACCTCCTCTTCCTAGTGTTTGTGTGCCTTTTTCGCTAGCGGTCTGGCTAAGACTGTACCCTGAGCACAGGGGTCATGCATGTCCAGAAGGAGTTGCAGTTCCAACTGGCAATCATCATCAATAGGGAAGAGTCTATTTCTTAGGCAGGAGACTGAAAGTCCAAGGCAGCCCCTAGGCAGGTAGTGAGAGACATGTCTCTCAGGACAGTTGGAAAGGACCGAGGGCCAATTGGGTCACAGTCCTTCTGGCAAAATGACATTGAGACCCCTAAGCGGGAAGAGACTTTTCAAGGCTCAAGAGGCGGGGCTAGGTCAATCTATCTGCTATTCCCCACGTAGATAATCTCCCCTCATGTCCCTCTGGAAGGTGATGTTTAGTCCTAATTAAGCTGAATTATTTCTAAATAATGACGCAGCCCACAGGCTGTAGACAGGGCTTGGTGTCGGAGGAAACGATAATGCCCGCCTAGGGTGATGCTTAGTAGGCCATCTATCTGGGTATCTGTGGGCACTTGGGTCAGTTGGGGGTGGAACATTGTCTTTTGCAGACTTTCCACTGGAGTTCAGATCAGTGAGTGACTCAGTCTACTATTTCTTCTGATGAGAAGACTGCATTCCCATCCAGATAGTAAATGGTGTAAGAAACTTCGATCCCAAACACTAAGGCCAAGCAAGGAAAGATATGGTTGAGCCAGGAATTGGGGGCAACGTGGAGGGCAGGGTGGGACCTCTCTGACAGTGCTGCTGGAGAGCCTCTGCCATTAACAATCCCCAAACGATCAGAGAAAGGCGGGAGAGAAGGAGCTCTGGGATTGTACAAGATGACTTTTCCTAAATGCAAATAAAACAGCACTCTGTGTAATTCAGAGAGAAGGATCCTGAAACTTTCATCTCAGGTCTAGGGTGGGAGGGTAGGAGAGCTGGCTCTGTCATTAAACAAACAAACCTGGCTTTGGTTCTCACTGCAGCTCTCTTTTCACAGTGTGATTATGCCAAGAGACAAATCACATACCTCTTCCTCAAACATCAAACCAGCAAAAACCAGTGAAGCCTGCACACAAGGTGGTGCTGATATAATGTGAGTGAATGAGTGAAAAAAACCAGAAGACAGTTAAATAAGAAAGACAGTCTCGAGAGAGACTGTGATTCTGGTACTGCCTTATCACACGATGAGGTGACATTTTGCCTCAGGAAAGTAGGGGTTCTAAAGCTTTTCTGCCTAAATGTGGTGGAGGGGTCAGGAAGAGTTCTTTCAAAAGGCTTCTTACCGGGTTTGATCACCCAGGGTGTAAAAATCATGAGGCTTGGCAGACAGGAATCACCTGACAGCTGCTATTCTTTTCCTTCCTCTTCTTTTTTTTTTTTTTTTTTTTTTTTTGCGGTACGCGGGCCTCTCACTGTTGTGGCCTCTCCCGTTGCGGAGCACAGGCTCCGGACGCGCAGGCTCAGCGGCCACGGCTCACGGGCCCAGCCGCTCCGCGGCACGTGGGATCCTCCCGGACCGGGGCACGAACCCGTGTCCCCCGCATCGGCAGGCGGATTCTCAACCACTGCGCCACCAGGGAAGCCCTCCTTCCTCTTCTCTATCCCTTTTTCATTTGTATCTGAGCTAACTGCAGCTCTTAAGAGACAGGAGTCGACAATTTACCTTAGTGTCAAAAGTACCATTAGGGATCCAACTCAGCCTAGGTCTTGGATTTTCAGGGGTGGTGTCACGAGAGAGCTGGTGATGAAACAAAAGACTGAATGCCAGAGAAAAGAGATAAATATCTTGATTTTTATAAAATGAAAAAATTGGGCTCAGGAAAACTGAATGGATCAGTGACCGTATAAAGTTGCAGTGGTGATTGAAAGCTCAACCCACACCCCCCCACCGAAAGGACCAGCTCCAGACAATTTTATGGGTTGATTGTTTTATCAAACTTCACAAGAAAAGATAGTCTCTCTCCTCTACATGTTGTTTCAGAGATGAGTTAGGTGGCTACTATAATCTTGATGCCACATCTGCATAGGGACAACAAAAGAAAAGACCATTGACAGGAAATGTCGCGTGAGAATATAGATAGCTACTGGTAAACGGAATATTAACTAAATCTGATAGTGTGTTAAAAACAAAACCAAACACAGCAAGCAAACAAACAAACAAAAGTTTGCACCATGGCAAAGTAGAGTGTATTCCTAGGATGCAAGAATGGTTCAGTATCAGGAAACCTGTCAATGACATTTATCCCATTAATACACTTGGAGAAAACAATGAAAAAATATTTATAGATGCATAAAAACATTTTATAAAGGTAAACATTTATTTGCACTGAAAGACATCAAAATTATTAATAAAGGGATCCCCCTCACCTCTATTAAGACTACCTATTAAAAACCCACAGCAAGTATTATACTTAATAGAGGAGAAACTTTAGAAGCATTCCCTTTAAGGCAGGAAGCCAGATGAAGATGCTGCTATCACATCTGGGAAGTCCTAGAAAGAAATAAAAAGTCTAAGGATTGTTAAGGAAGAAACAAAATGAGTGTATTTAAAAATGGTGTGATCGTTTACATAGAAAGACCAAGAGAATTAGACAAACTGTTAGAACTAATGAGAAAGTTCTGCATGCTTACAAGATGGAATATCAATACTCTAACATCAATAGTATCTTCTGCACTGGCAGCAACCAATTAGAAAATATAAAGGCACCAATATGGGTCTGGGTATAGGAAGTACAGAAGATGCAAATGATGGAGAAATACATCAGTTACAGGGGAAGAAGTATGAACATGGGTAAATCTCAAAATAGTAATGTAGAGTGACAAGAATAAGAGGTGTAATCAGACCACACTACTAGCTACCACTTCTGTGTGCTAAGTGCTTCCCAGTTAATCCTCACCACAGCCTATCAGGTTGATACTTTAAAAATCCCTTCTTTATTGGTAAGAGAATAGAGAAGAAATGGAGTACCGAGACTTTAGTAAGTCATGAAGGTAGGGTCCAAATACAGCCCGACTTCTGACTTCAGAGTCTGTGCTCTTACCACTGTGATAGCACCCAGGGTCACCTGTGAGGCAGGGGTGTGGAGTGGCCCCAGAATGGTAGCATCTTCGCGATTTAGCCCTCATTTAACACTGCACCTTACAGTTTGTAAAGCACCTTCTCACCCAAGATTTCATGTGGTCCTCATGAGACATTCACAGATGAGAAAAGTGAAGCTCAGACATTAAATGACTTCTCCAAGGAGATGAAGGAATGGGATGGGAAGTCTTATCGTTTTATTTTTGCTGTCTACAGATACTCATTTTATTTTTTAAATTAAAGTCTAGTTAATTTACAATGTTATGATAGTTTCAAGTGTACAGCAAAGTGATTCAGTTACACACACACACACACGCACACGTTCTTTTTCATATTCTTTTCCATTATAGGTTATTACAAGATCCTGAGTATAGTTCCCTACTATATATAAAATAGATAAACAAGAAGTCTGACCTTTTGACTCCCACCTCAGTGCCTTTCCCGTTATACAATGGCCAGGGGTGTCATGGCAAAGATGGCAACCATCTACTGTGAAGCACCTATTTTTTGCTTTGCTTTAGTTTGTTTTGTTTTGTTAAGTTATGTTTTTAGATTTCCAAACTGCATGGGCCAATACTTTGTTAAAATGCAAGAAAACGGAATTACTAGAAGGGTGAAAATTAAGACATAAATTATTTTTTTATTATTTTATTAGGAAATTTAAAAGGCTTTATCAAGTTGCTCTAAAAGTTTTCAAACACTTACTCTCCATTTGTCTACTTACCTCATTGCAGTCTGGCACCGATCCATGGAACACCTTCTCAGTCATGCTGTTCTAGGGTTGTACATCCGTTCAGACTTCCATTCCTGTCATTCTCCTCTCCTTTTCCCAGAGACCTATGAAGGAAGCATCCTTCTTTCTAGTGTTACCTGAGAGATTACCAGAGAGCCACCCACTAAGGCTCAAGGTCACTGTCAAGATGAAGAGTGGGGCCACTTGGCCCCTCCCCTAGAGTATGCCTGTGCTGGGGGCAGGAGTGTGTAGTGGAGGGGTTGGGAGAGTGGAAATCGCCTGGAGTAATTAGAAAAAGTAACAGCAGGAAGAAAGGCAGTTGCTGGTTGATTACAATTAGAGGAGACATAGTTATCCCCCAGGGCTGCGGGGCCAGAACTCTGACTCCAAGGGCTTTAGCCATCCATGACCACCCGGCAGCTGCCCAGCCAGCTTTTTGGAGAAACAACCTGGAGGGAGCTCTTTGCCCAGAAGTGAGTCTTCCAGTGCAAACTTCTGTCAGATGAGCATATGACTTTGTTCTGGATTCTCTTTCAACAGGATCACAGCACTGGGAATCAATTTGGGGTAGGGACCATTTCATGAGTGCGCAATCAGTGCCGTCACACGGGACCCCACGCTGGGTTTAATGCTCTACTGTTGTTATCTTGAAATCCTTAATAATTCTGAAGAAGGGGCTCCACGTTTTTATTTTGCATTGGACCCCACAAATTATGGGGTTTGTGTTCAACAGGGTAACCCACAGTGTGCCTCACTGGGTGAGGGATAATCAGGCTGGATTTCCTCCTACACGACAGAAGAAAAATGCTGAATCCTCTGTGGAGCAGTAGAGAAATTGGTAGTCACTGCGAGTAGCATATTTCTCCTTGTAAGTCAGAGAGCATCCATCGTGTGTGTGCGGGGGATAAAACCATATTGAGAATACCTAATGAGATGTTAAGATCTGCTGTGTTTCCAAGCTGAAGGGAATCAAACACTGTGGTCTTAGTTCCTTCTCATGAGGTTCCAGTGGCCTCAGGAGAAGGATTAACACAAATACCATATGATATTGCTTATATGTGGAACCTAAAAAAAAAAGATGCAAATGAACTTATATACAAAACAGAAACAGACTCACAGACATAGAAAACAAACTGATGGTTATCAAAAGACTTGGGGGGGAGATAAATTAGGAGTTTGGGATTAACACATACACACTACTATATATAAAACAGATAACCAACAAGGACTTATTGTATAGCACAGGGAACTTTACTCAATATTCTGTAATGACCTATAAGGGAAAAGAATCTGAAAAAGAATAGATATATGTATATACGTATATATGTATATACATATATATATACATTCACTTTGCTGTATACCTGAAACTAAGACAACATTGTAAATCAACTATACTTCAATTTAAAAATTAAAAAAAAAACACAGATAGTTGCCTTTTCAAGGTAAATGTCATTAGCCCCGTTTTGCAGACAAAGAAACTGAGGCACAGAACAGTTAAGTAGTTTGCTTCAAAGCCTATTCTCTCACACACAATAACACTCAATCTCTCTGATCCTCTGGGCTCTGTGTCAAGTAGTGCCTCCACATGCTGGCACGAGCCTCTAAGCAGTGACCATGTGAGAGAGCCACCAAGGGGGCTATAGTCTGTGAGGAATCCACGCCCCTGGGACTGAGCAAATTTCTGGAGTGCAGTGGACCTGGGAGTACGGGGTGACTTCCATTGGTCTCACACATACACATAGTATCTCAGCACGGCCACCTACCTCCTAATGAGTTCCCTCTCCTCTGTCCCTACCTCTCTCAATCTACCCTGCCTGTCACCCACTGTCTCCTCCTTGCCTTCTGGAGCCAAGAGCTATGCATTTGATCGTCTCTCCTCAACAAGAGCTATGCATTTGATCCTGTGCTTCTGCGTCCTCCTGAGTCCCTCTGCATGAGTGGCTACCAGGCAGCTCTAGGGCAAAGGTGATTGGAGAATGGGTGGAAGGCAGCACAGGAGTGACCACAGGGCAAGAAGGAGGCAAAAATGGTCCGAAGATGTACCCTGCTCTCCTGCACAAGTGTGCTGCTTCCATTTCACCTTGGAATTTGTCACCTCCTCTCTTAACCACGTAGAGAAAACTTTGAACTGAAGATATCAACTAAGCTTAGGATCGAAGAATGAGTATGGTCAAGTATTGGTGAGTATGGAGTCAATCAAGTCAATCTTTAAACCGATTTAATATGCCTCTCGGTAATGTGTCCAAGATCCTCTTCGCTGCAGTTGTACTGATATTTTGATTGGCCTCTGAAGCATGTCTGACTGCCTCACCCTCATCCTTCACATTCAGTTTTTTTTAATTCCGCCTCCTGTACAATACTCACATTTACTTTTGCCTCTGCATTTCTGTCCCTACTGCTCTACTTTACTCTGTCGGGAGTCTCTGGCTCCTTCAAGGATCTGTTTCCGTAGTCTCTGTGTTCTTTCTGATCTCCCTTCCACATTCACCTCTTGAGCCCAGCTCTCATGATGACACAGCTCTCCTCAAAATCCATCCATGGCTCCTCCTCTTATTCTATAATCAGACCCCAACAGTCATTCATACCCTTGCTTGAGGGCTAAGCCTTTTTCCCACCAACTCCCTATGACATATTCTTTGCTCTAGAAAAATAGGACTATTTACCATTCTCCAAACACACCTTAAGTTTTCTACCCATGGATCATGCGTGTGCATCAAGCACTTTCCTTTCATCTACGTTTGTCCAACAAAATCTTACCCTTTCTTTAAAGCCTAGAGCTAATGTTGACTCATTCTTAAGCTTTCCATGAACAGAGTCCATTACCTGATTTTTGTATCATTGTGTCTTCCAGCAACTCGGCTTACTCATATTTAATGCCAATTGTCTAGTCTTGTGTCTTTCTCCACCATTGGATATTGAACTCCGTGAAGGTAGGCCCAGGTCTTAGTCCTCTCTGTATTCCCAGGGTCTGGTTTATAGTAGATGCTCAGACAAGTTCATGAGTGGAAGCCTGCCTGCAGTCTTTCCACCAGAGTCAAGTGATTCCTGTTTGGATTCCTGTATCAAATATAGGGATTTCTGAAAATAGTTATCTCCCTGAGTGTACTGCAAGTCAGGGGACGGCATGGTCAATGTCATTTGTATCTCTCTGCTCCCTGCACAGAATAAACTCACGCAGCATAATTGAACGAAAGGAGTACAGGATGAGCCAGCTAATATTATGGAAGATCATAATTTTCTTTGTACATTAAGGTGTGGCTGTAGACAATCTGTAGTCAGCTAAACCCTAAGTCACCATGGAGCTGTGGGTGGTACAGTGCAGGGGCAACGTGTGAGAGTGTGTGAGGGAGGAGGTGAGCAAAGAAGAGAAAGAAGAAATGATCTCGTTTGCGTGCGAACTAGTGAGTGAGCAGAAGAGGAAGAAGGGAAATAAGTGGGCCACTGAATGAATGAATGAATGAGTGACTGAGCGAGTGACTAAGTTAACTAATTTGATGAGCAAGTGAGTGCGTGATTGATCAAATGAGCAAATGAATACATTCTTTCTCCTCTGTCTTTGGGAAACTTGTTTAGCTTTCTGGGCTTCCTGATCTCTTGGCAGGGATCTCAGGAACAGTTTGGAACGGTCTTTGCTTCCTCAGGTTTTAAATTGCATCGGGCACTTTCCTTTCATCTCATTTCCTTTCCTTTTATCCGTAGGCTGTCTCCAAGGATAATGTACTCTCAAACTTTATATATATATATATATATATATATATATATATATATATATATATATATATATATATAAATAAAAAAAATATTAAATATATATATATGTCTTATCATGAAAGCAGTGCCACTTGAAAACTCGATTAATTGCTAATGTTCTTCATCATTTATCAAGTGCCAGTTGTGGCATGTAATCTTTAAAGGGAATGAAATTAAAAGAATTAAGAAACAATTGCGTCTGGAAAAAGAAATAACTCTCCCCAAATCTAATCACCTTCTGATGGAGAGCTTCATGCCGAGGTGGCTGCGGGGGAGAGGGAGGAGAAGCACCCACGGGCTGCTGAGGTTCCTGCGGCTGGTCTGGGGGGAAAATGAGTCGTGATCTGCCAGCGTTATGTGGGAGAGAGCAGCTCCTGACATGGGCTCAGGAAGTGAGGCTGTGTCGTGCTTGCCTGGCTGGTGAAGCAGAGCTAGTGCCTGTGGGGCTGTGTCTATTGCTATTGCTATTGCTATTGCTATTGCTGTACTTCCCCACACCGGGGGACCGAGACTGCCAAGGGCGCCCTGGGCTTCTGAGGCTGTTACCCCCTCCCATGCTTTCTTGCCCCTTATCACTGGGGATAGGAAGAGGTTTGGCTTGGGGCAACTGGGGAAGGGCAGAAATTCTAGGGCAAGAGCCCACCAGGCAGACAGCCAGTTGCAAGAGTGACAGGGTCAATGTGGGGCTCCCCACTTGAGCCATTTCTCAGCCCTTCAGCTCGCTGCAGGCATCAGCTAACTCCCACGCACGCTGGCTGCCAATGCCCACCTGTACTGTCTCTTGCTCCAGGGCTTGGAAGAGAGGCTGAGGCTTCACTGTGGCTGGCCTCCACCCTCGGACTACTGCGAGGGCCTGAGACCCTTTATCCTGGGCAAATACTCCAAACAGTTCAGGCTGACAAGGAGTCCTGACTCTTACTCCTTAAAAGTCTGGAAACAGATTATTTCTGGGTGCTAGACCCATGGCTGAAAGAGAGGCTATTCTGTAGAGGAGTGGCCAGGAAGGTCCACGTGAGAAGATGGTGTCTTGCCTCCCAGGATGTGGTCTGGCTAGGTTACCATCTGTGCAGTGCCCACAGGCACTTCTCTGAGGGCTAGCCTCTCTTTCAGCCATGTGACTAACACCTAAAAATGCCCCATTTGCAAATTTGTAAGGAGTGAGCATCAGGGCCCCATGTTCAACCTGAACTTTTTGAGGTATCAGCCTAGGAGAAGGGGTCTTTGGTACTGCTCAGACTGGTGTCCCAGCAAGAGTGACACCTGGGAGGCAAGAGACTTTGATCTCATGGGTACCCTACCAGACTACCTTGGGGCCATCACTTCCCCTAACCAGCACCTTGCTCCCTGTGAGTGTGCAATCCTTAGGCTTTCTCTGGTCCTCCATTTCCTTGTCTTTGTGAGTTTGGATTAGAAGAGTGGCTCTCAAGCCCTTTCATGCATTGGATTCCCCTGAAGGGTTTGGTAAAACATGGATTACTGGACCCGCCACCTGGAGTTTCTGAGCGCAAAGCAGTGTCCTACCGGTTTCCTTATCAGTTTCTGAAACAACCCGATAATCTGAGGAGTGTCTACCCCTTTTAGAGTTGGGGAAGTAGGCTCATGATGGGACCCAGACTTGCCTAAAGTCCCACCCACTGCCAGTGAATAGTGAAGCCAGGATACAAAGCCAGGCTTTTAGCTCCCAGACCTTGCCCTGCTTCTCCCACACCCCATGGCCTAGGGGAAACCCAACTTATTTTCCAGCTTCCACATTTGCCACTCCTATTTGTAGTTTCATGAAGATGGCAAGAATCATAATACTTGCATATAGCTTAGGACATGCCAGGCACTGTTCTCAGACATTTAAAGGCATTACAGCATTTAATTTTCACCTTAACTCTAGGAAGTTGATGCACTATAATTACTTTCATTTTTTAACATCTTTATTGGAGTATAATTGCTTTACAATGGTGTGTTAGTTTCTGCTTTACAACAAAGTGAATCAGCTATACATATACATATATCCCCATATCCCCTCCCTCTTGCTTCTCCCGTCCACTGCCCTATTCCACCCCTCTAGGTGGTCACAAAGCACTGAGCTGATCTCCCTGTGCTATGAGGCTGCTTCCGCCTAGCTATCTACTTTACATTTTGTAGTGTATATATGTCCATACCACTATCTCACTTCGTCCCAGCTTATCCTTCCCCCTCCCCATGTCCTCAAGTCCATTCTCTACGTCTGCATCTTTATTCCTTTATTCCTGTCCTGCCCCTAGGTTCTTTAGAACCACTTTTTTATTTTTAGATTCCATATATATATGTTAGCATAGGGTATTTGTTTTTCTCTTTCTGACTCACTTCACTCTGTATGACAGACTCTAGGTCCACCCACCTCAGTCAAATAACTCAATTTCGTTACTTTTTACGGCTGAGTAATATTCCATTGTATATATGTGCCACATCTTCATTATCCATTCATCGGTCGATGGACACTTAGGTTGCTTCCATGTACTGGCTATTGTAAATAGAGCTGCAATGAACATTGTGGTA
>NC_041234.1:119157111-119159739 GCF_002837175.3 Physeter macrocephalus
ATTGTGGTACATGACTCTTTTTGAATTATGGTTTTCTCAGGGTATATGCCCAGTAGTGGGATTGCTGGGTCATATAGTAGTTCTATTTTTAGGTTTTTACGGAACCTCCATACTGTTCTCCGTAGTGGCTCTATCAATTTACATTCCCACCAACAGTGCAAGAGACTTCCCTTTTCTCCACACCCTCTCCAACATTTATTGATTGTAGATTTTTTGACGAAGGCCATTCTGACTGGTGTGAGGTGATACCTCATTGTAGTTTTGATTTGCGTTTCTCTAATGATTAGTGGTGTTGAGCATCCTTTCATGTGTTTGTTGGCTACCTGTATATCTTCTTTGGAGAAATGTCTACTTAGGTCTTCTGCCCATTTTTGGATTGGGTTGTTTGTGTTTATGATATTGAGCCAGGAGTGTCCTGCCTATGTTTTCCTCTAAGAGTTTTACAGTGTCTGGCCTTACATTTAGGTCTTTAATCCATTTTGAGTCTATTTTTGTGTATGGTGTTAGGGAGTGTTCTAATTTCATTCTTTTCCGTGTAGCTGTCCAGTTTTCCCAGCACCTCTTATGGAAGAGGCTGTCTTTTCTCCATTGTATATTCTTGCCTCCTTTACCAAAGATAAGGTGACCATATGTGAATGCGTTTATCTCTGGGCTTTCTACCCTGTTCCATTGATCTTTATTTCTGATTTAGTGCCAGTACCATACTGTCTTGATTCCTGTAGCTTTATAGTATAGTCTGAAGTCAGGGAGCCTGATTCCTCCAGCTCCATTTTTCTTTCTCAAGACTGCTTTGGCTATTCGGGGTCTTATGCGATTCCATACAAATTGTGATTTTTTTTGTTCTAGTTCTGTGAAAAATGCCATTGGTAGTTTGACAGGGATTGCATTGAATATGTAGATTACTTGGGTAGTATAGTCATTTTCACAATGTTGATTCTTCCAATCCAAGAACATGGTTTATCTCTCCATCTGTTGGTATCATCTTTAATTTCCTTCATCAGTGTCTTATAGTTTTCTGCATACAGGTCTTTTGTCTCCTTAGGTAGGTTTATTCCTAGGTATTTTAGTCCTTTTGTTGCAGTGTTAAATGGGAGTGTTTCCTTAATTTAACTTTCAGATTCTTCATCATTAGTGTATAGGAATGCAAGAGATTTCTGTGCATTAATTTTGTATCCTGCTACTTTACCAAATTCATTGATTAGCCCTAGTAGTTTTCTGGTAGCATCTTTAGGATTCTCAATGTATAGTATCATGTCATCTGCAAACAGTGACAGTTTTACTTTTATTTTCTGATTTGGATTCCATTTATTTCTTTTTCTTCTTTGATTGCAATGGCTTAAACTTCCAAAATTATGTTGAGTAATAGTGGTGAGAGTGGGCAACCTTGTCTTTTTCCTGATCTGAGAGGAAATGGTTTCAATTTTTCACCATTGAGAACGATGTTGGCTGTGGGTTTGTCATATATGGCCTTTATTATGTTGAGGTAAGTTCCTTCTATGCCTACTTTGTGGAGAGTTTTGATCATAAATGGGTGTTGAATTTTGTTGAAAGTTTCTTCTGCATCTACTGGGATGATGATATGGTTTTTATCCTTCAATTTTTTAGTATGGTTTATCACACTGATTGATTCACATATATTGAAGAATCCTTGCATTCCTGGGATAAACCCCACTTGATCATGGTGTATGATCCTTTTAATGTGCTGTTGGATTCTGTTTGCTAGTATTTCGTTGAGGATTTTTGCATCTATGTTCATCAGTGATATTGGCTTGTAGTTGTCTTTCTTTGTGACATCTTCTCTGGTTTTGGTACCAGGGTGATGGTGGCCTCGTAGAATGAGTTTGGGAGTGTTCCTCCCTCTGCTATATTTTGGAAGAGTTTGAGAAGGATAAGTGTTAGCTCTTCTCTAAATGTTTGATAGAATTCGCCTGGGAAGCCATCTGGTCCTGGGCTTTTGTTTGTTGGAAGATTTTTAATCACAGTCTCAATTTCAGTGCTTGTGATTGGTCTGTTTATATTTTCTATTTCATCCTGATTCACTCTTGGACGGTTGTGCTTTTCTAAGAATTTGTCCATTTCTTCCAGGTTGTCCATTTTATTGGCCTATAGTTGCTTGTAGTAATCTCTCATGATCCTTTGTATTTCTGCAGTGTCAGTTGTTGCTTCTCCGATTTCATTTGTAATTCTTTTGATTTGAGTCTTCTCCCTTTTTTTCTTGATGAGTCTGGCTAATGCTTTATCAGTGTTGTTTATCTTCTCAAAGAACCTTTATTTGGTCTTTATAAAGGTCTTTGCTATTGTTTATTGGTCTTTGCTATTGTTTCCTTCATTTCTTTTTCATTTATTTCTGATCTGACCTTTGTGCTTTCTTTCCTTCTGCTAACTTTGGGGTTTTTTTTTTCCCTTCTTTCTCTAATTGCTTTAGGTGTAAGGTTAGGTTTTTATTTGAGATGTTTCTTGTTTCTTGAGGTAGGATTTTATTGATATAAACTTCCCTGTTAGAACAGCTACTGCTGCATCCGATCGGTTTTGGGTCTTCGTCTTTTCATTGTCATTTGTTTCTAGGTATATTTTGATTTCCTCTTTGATTTCTTCAGTAATCTCTTGGTTATTAAGTAGTGTATTATT
>NC_041234.1:119163288-119177774 GCF_002837175.3 Physeter macrocephalus
CAAATTCATTGATTAGCCCTAGTAGTTTTCTGGTAGCATCTTTAGGATTCTCAATGTATAGTATCATGTCATCTGCAAACAGTGACAGTTTTACTTTTATTTTCTGATTTGGATTCCATTTATTTCTTTTTCTTCTTTGATTGCAATGGCTTAAACTTCCAAAATTATGTTGAGTAATAGTGGTGAGAGTGGGCAACCTTGTCTTTTTCCTGATCTGAGAGGAAATGGTTTCAATTTTTCACCATTGAGAACGATGTTGGCTGTGGGTTTGTCATATATGGCCTTTATTATGTTGAGGTAAGTTCCTTCTATGCCTACTTTGTGGAGAGTTTTGATCATAAATGGGTGTTGAATTTTGTTGAAAGTTTCTTCTGCATCTACTGGGATGATGATATGGTTTTTATCCTTCAATTTTTTAGTATGGTTTATCACACTGATTGATTCACATATATTGAAGAATCCTTGCATTCCTGGGATAAACCCCACTTGATCATGGTGTATGATCCTTTTAATGTGCTGTTGGATTCTGTTTGCTAGTATTTCGTTGAGGATTTTTGCATCTATGTTCATCAGTGATATTGGCTTGTAGTTGTCTTTCTTTGTGACATCTTCTCTGGTTTTGGTACCAGGGTGATGGTGGCCTCGTAGAATGAGTTTGGGAGTGTTCCTCCCTCTGCTATATTTTGGAAGAGTTTGAGAAGGATAAGTGTTAGCTCTTCTCTAAATGTTTGATAGAATTCGCCTGGGAAGCCATCTGGTCCTGGGCTTTTGTTTGTTGGAAGATTTTTAATCACAGTCTCAATTTCAGTGCTTGTGATTGGTCTGTTTATATTTTCTATTTCATCCTGATTCACTCTTGGACGGTTGTGCTTTTCTAAGAATTTGTCCATTTCTTCCAGGTTGTCCATTTTATTGGCCTATAGTTGCTTGTAGTAATCTCTCATGATCCTTTGTATTTCTGCAGTGTCAGTTGTTGCTTCTCCGATTTCATTTGTAATTCTTTTGATTTGAGTCTTCTCCCTTTTTTTCTTGATGAGTCTGGCTAATGCTTTATCAGTGTTGTTTATCTTCTCAAAGAACCTTTATTTGGTCTTTATAAAGGTCTTTGCTATTGTTTATTGGTCTTTGCTATTGTTTCCTTCATTTCTTTTTCATTTATTTCTGATCTGACCTTTGTGCTTTCTTTCCTTCTGCTAACTTTGGGGTTTTTTTTTTCCCTTCTTTCTCTAATTGCTTTAGGTGTAAGGTTAGGTTTTTATTTGAGATGTTTCTTGTTTCTTGAGGTAGGATTTTATTGATATAAACTTCCCTGTTAGAACAGCTACTGCTGCATCCGATCGGTTTTGGGTCTTCGTCTTTTCATTGTCATTTGTTTCTAGGTATATTTTGATTTCCTCTTTGATTTCTTCAGTAATCTCTTGGTTATTAAGTAGTGTATTATTTAGTCTCCTTGTGTTTGTATTTTTTACAGATTTTTTTCTTGCATTTGAAATCTAATCTCATAGCGTTGTGGTCAGGAAAGGTATTTGATACAATTTCAATTTTCTTAAATTTACCAAGGCTTGATTTGTGACCCAAGATATGATCTACCCTGGAGAATGTTCCATGAGCCCTTGAGAAGAAAGTGTATTCTGTTGCTTTTGGATGGAATGTCCTATAAATATCAATTAAGTCCATCTGGTGTAATGTGTCATTTAAAGCTTGTGTTTCCTTATTTGTTTTCATTTTGGATAATCAGTCCATTAGTGAAAGTGGGGTGTTAAAGTCCCCTACTATGATTGTGTTACTGTCAATTTCCCCTTTTATGGCTGTTAGCATTTGCCTTACGTATTGAGGTGCTCCTATGTTGGGTGCATAAATAGTTACAGTTGTTATATCTTCTTCTTGGATTGATCCCTTGATCATTATGTAGTGTCCTTCTTTGTCTCTTATAATAGTCTTTATTTTAAAGTCTATTTCTTCTGATATGAGAGTTGCTATTCCAGCTTTCTTTCAATTTCCATTTGCATGGAATATCTTTTTCCATCCCTTCACTTTCAGTCTGTATGTGTCCCTAGGTCTGAAGTGGGTCTCCTGTAGACAGCATATATACGGGTCTTGTTTTTGTACCCATTCAGCCAGTCTATGTCTTTTGGTGGGAGCATTTAATCCATTCACATTTAAGGTAATTATCGATATGTATGTTCCTATTATCATTTTCTTAACTGTTTTGGGTGTGTTATTACAGGTCTTTTCCTTCTCTTGTGTTTCTTGCCTAGAGAAGTTCCTTTAGCATTTGTTGTAAAGCTGGTTTGGTGGTGCTGAATTCTCTCAGCTTTTGCTTGTCTGTAAAGGTTTTAATTTCTCCATCAAATCTGAATGAGATCCTTGCTGGGTAGAGTAATCTTGGTTGACAATTTGATTAATATGTGTCTTGGTGTGTTTCTTCTTGGATTTGTCCTGTATGGGACTCTCTGTGCTTCCTGGGCTTGATTGACTATTTCCTGTCCCATTTTAGGGGAGTTTTCAACTCTGATCTCTTCAAATACATCTCAGTCCCTTTCTATTTTTCTTCTTCTGAGACCCCTGTAATTCGAATGTTGGTTCATTTAATATTGTCCCAGAAGTCTCTGAGACAGTCCTCGATTCTTTTTTCTTTATTCTACTCTGTGGCAGTTATTTCCACTATTTTATCTTCCATGTCACTTAACCCTTCTTCTGCCTCAGTTATTCTGCTATTGAGTCCTTCTAGAGAATTTTTGATTTCATTTCTTGTGGTGTTCATCATTGCTTGTTTCCTCTTTAGTTCTTCTAGGTCCTTGTTAAATGTTTATTGTATTTTCTCCATTCTATTTCCAAGCTTTTGGATCATCTTTACTATCAGTATTCTGAATTCTTTTCCAGGTAGACTGCTTATTTCCTCTTCATTTGTTTGGTCTGGTGGGCTTTTTCCTTGCTCCTTCATGTGCTGTGTGTTTCTCTGTCTTCTCATTTTCCTTCATGTGCTGTGTGTTTCTCTCTCTTCTCATTTTGCTTAACTTACTGTGTCTGGGGTCTCCTTTTCGCAAGCTGCAGGTTCGTATTTCCTGTTGTTTTTGGTGTCTGCCCGCAGTGGCTAAAGTTGGATCAGTAGTTGTGTAGGCTTCCTAGTGGAGGGGACTGGTGCCTGTGTTCTGGTGGATGAGCCTGCATCCTATCTTTCTTGTGGGCAGGACCTTGTCTGGTGGCGTGTTTGGGGTGTCTGTGACCTTATTATGATTTTAGGCAGCTTCTCTGCTAAAGGGTGGGGTTGCTTTCCTGTCTTGGTAGTTGTTTGCCAGTGGCCGGGGGGCGGAGGGCGCTGGCAGGTACTGCTTTCATGGGAGTGGTGCTTCGGCGGGAAACTTCCTTGAGCTCCAGGGCAGACTCTGGCAGACTCTGCCCACTGCAGACCGCGGGGTGGGCAGGAGCACGGTGTGGGAGCTGCGGCACGCTGAGCCTGGTGCTTGCCCTTGCCCGCCCGCCCGAGTCTACTCTCATTTTAAAGATGAGGAAACTGAGGCACAGAGTGGTCAGCTCACTTTCCCAGGGTCAGAGAGCTAAGCAGTACTACAGCCAGGACTCTACCCTGTGCAGTCTGACAGCTAGGTCTCTGATTTGAGCACTGTACCCCAGAGAGAATGGTACACTTAGATGGCTGCCTTGGGTACCTGCCCTGCATGGCAAGGGGGCTCAGGAAAAAGGCTCAGGCTTTAAGAGACAAGAGTGACCCTGGGCCAGGTAGGGTCTACCTCCTGTGAAATTTTCCAGGCTTTTCAGATTGCCTGTTATGTGCTGTCTTATGACTGGGAGTGCCAGGCACTCCCAGATGATGCCTGCATCATCACCCCTGGCCCACACATAACCAGGACTGTCTGTCAAAAGGAGCCCAGGCACACTCAGTGAGACATGAGATGTAATAGTCAAAGCACGCCTGTAGGCATGTGAGCCTGGCGGGCCGGCTGCAAAAGCCTTGATTGCATAATGGCATTTAGAAAATGGCACTTGTCTTTTCTTCAAAGACCTTCAAGATGATGAATTGGGGCTTATTGAAATGGCCTTAAATCAAGGCTTCTGCGCACAACAGTTTCCTCAGACTCATGCAAAGTGTATTTCTCTTTGGAGTGGGTGATACCAGAAGCTCCCTACCACTGGCCACCTTCTGGGCTCAGGGTCTGGGCCAGGGACCAGAGTCATGGAAGAGGAGAGCCTGGAGCCAAAACGACCCGACAACACGGAAAGTGTGAGGTCCCTATGTACCTATGGGGACTCTGAGGCCCCAAGAGAAGGGACTGACACAAAGACACCTAGTAAACCAATGAGGCAACTGCCTTCTGAACCTGTTGGAACATTCTAATGGCCATTTCCCCCTGGGGCTACACTGGGTTCTGCCTGTGTGGGCAGCATACTACCTGGGGGTTGCCATTTAATCTGGTGGGTCACCTCCTTTCTGTGCTCCTCTGTTCCTTCTCTTCCAGGATGAGTCAGGGTGATCTGCAGGCTGTTACATCCACTCCCAAGCCTTGTGGACTCTGGGGATACTGGTGTTTGTTACTTCACCACCATCCTAAGAGTTTGGAGGACACTTGCTTGAAAGTGGCCCATCTCATCTCCTAAATGATCTCCCAGCATCTGCAGCCTCAGCTTCCTTGTCCACCCACAGGCTCTCACTCTCAGGTGCCAACCCTGAACTTGAATGAACCAAAAATAAGTGTCTCCTTAAATTTTGTGCTCTAGTCTGGGCCCTCCTGGCAGTCATACCTGGCCTCCTGTCCAGGAAGCAACATTCTTCTGAGAGACATTAGTGACCCTTCCACCTTTTTAGTGACTTAGTTTCCCCATCTGCTAAATTAGAATAATGGGAATCCCTGGCTTCTATACATCCTTGAGTGTTGAGAGGACCTTGTAGCAGGAAGATGTGGGAAGGTTCTTGTACACTGTAAGTTGCGATGCAGGTACAGTGAGTGTGGCTGTGGCTCTGCTGTTGGGCCTATCTCCTATCTGGCTTTCTCCTTGGGTCGGGTCATCTTCCTGGACCTCCACAGGTAGCGGCTGCTGTGTGGCTGAGTGGTGACAGACCCCCATGGGATTTGGATTAAGCCTGTAGGGGCTGGCAGCCATGGCACTAGAGATATAAAAGTAAAACAAAACATAGCACAACACAACAAAGCACTACCACCAACCAAACAACAAAAAAAGAGTCAGGAAGAAATAATATCATGAATAAGGAATTGAGTGATGAGTTTTGACAACAAAATTCTAAAATTTTTCAGAGGAGGAAAAGTGCAAGCAGCGCAGAGCTGTACATAGACTGGGGCTGTGAGGACAGATGGGAAGAAACAGGAAACTGACCTCGTGTGCCTCCTGGAGGCAGAGATGATAGAGCCACTCAGACAAGGTCCCTGCTTTCGAGGATCCTCCCCACCCCAGTCCTGGGAACAGGTGGATCTGGGTATGATTGCATACTCTATAATAAGGATGAATGATAAGGAAACACAAGAGGCCATGGGAATCCAGAGGAAAAATTCATAACCCAGACCCAGCAGCAACATGGGGAGGGGAGCGTGGAGACCGAAAGATGTTACAGCAGCTAATGCTTGAACTGGGAATAAGAAAATGAGTATGAATTTGCCATATGAAAGGAAGGGGAAGGCCATCCCAAGCACAGGGGACAGCGTGAGCAGAGGCACAGGGGTGGGAAGAAGGGGCACACAAGTGCTCTAGTGAGGTTAAAACCTCAGGCACGAGGAGTGGTGGGAGGGAAACAGGCTGAGGTTTTCTGGGACCAGGTCCAGCAGAACCTTGAATGCCAAGCTCAGGAGCTTGACTGATTCCAGAAACAATCGAGAAGAAGTCACTGAGCGAGGGGAGGTCTTGAGCAGGGGAGGGTGGTAATCTGACTTACAGCTTTCAGAAGACCCTTCTTCCTGCAGTGTGGTTAGAGGACAGGAGACTGGTGAAATTAGATGTAAGAGCACCAGAGGGGATGCAGTTGCAGAAGTCCAGGTGAGTTAATGGTGATCTGAACTTAAATTTCCACCAGGGGAGATGGAGAGAAGGGGGCAAAGGCAAGAGATAGTTGAGACGTAGAATGTACTAGACTTGGGAACTGATTGGATGGATGTGGTGAAGGAGAGGGAGCTGTCAAAGGGGATATTCAGGCTTGTTGCTTTGTGCAGTGGAGAGGATGGTGTTACTATTCCTGAGAAGGGGGTTGCTGCATCTGGAAAAGCCTTGAGAAGAAGATCAAGGATTCCCTTTTGGTCAGTGACATATTTGAATTGCTGCTGGTACTTCTACGTGGAAATGGGTAGTGGATATACAGGTCTGAAGTGTGAACTAGAGACAGAGCTTTAAGTAGAGAAGGAAGGGCCAGCAAAGAAGACTGACAATGAATATCCAACGAGATAGGAGGGAAAAGAGACAGGCTGGTGTTTTCCTCTTCCCAATGATCCTGAAAGGTCAGACAAGATGAATATACATCAGCGTCCAGTGGATTTAGTAACGTGGAGGTTATTGGTAATGCTCAAGATCAGGGGAGTGAGTAGTGGGGAGACCTGTGGCCAGATCAGACTGGAGGAAGTGTTGAGTAAGTGTGGGAGAGAGAGGGAATGATCTAAGCCAAGTAGATAGTTTATTTTATTTTAAAACTGTGTGCTGGGAAGAGGGTAGAGACCTGAGCTTCTTTTGTCTTTATTTGTGTGACTTTGGAGTATGGTGGTAGCCTGTGTGTAAGTAAAGCCTGAAAATGTCAATTTGTGGACGAGCAGAGCTTCCTAGCTCCTCCAGCCAACCCAGTGGGAAATGATCCTTCTTATCTTGGTGTTCCTAGAGCAGTGACTGTCTGTACTATCGTCTTGGGTGGGTAGTGGCATGAAGCGGGGAGGAAGAACACTGAATACAGAGATACCAGCAAAGCAAAGACCCAGAAGTAGGGAAGATCACAGTGAATTTCAGGAATTGATAGAAAGTTTACATGACTGACACACAGTGGGCTACGGGTAGAGTGGAAGGAGTTGTGGTTTGAGATGTGAGCAGGTGTCAGGTCATGGCAAGTCTTGTAGGCCACTGTAAGGGCTTGCAGTTTTATTTGTTTATTTGAAGTGCAATGGCAGGCCATTAAAGGATTTTAAATGCCATGATCTAATTTACATTCTTAAAAGATCACTCTGTGTTCAGTGTAGAGAAAGGATTATTGGAGGCAAGCTAGAAGCAGGGAAATCATTTATTCATTTAATAAATATTTATTGAGTGATCACTCTGTGACAGAGTTGATCTGGTGCTTGGGATAAAGTCATGAACAGGAAAGACCAGGCCCCTC
The DNA here is from genome assembly GCF_002837175.3 of Physeter macrocephalus. Taxonomy (NCBI): domain Eukaryota; kingdom Metazoa; phylum Chordata; class Mammalia; order Artiodactyla; family Physeteridae; genus Physeter; species Physeter macrocephalus. Next base: position 119,170,607 of record NC_041234.1, read on the forward strand.
CTCCCATGGAGGCATTATTTTACTGGGATAGACAGACAATGGCAGCTAAATAAGTGAGTGACACCATTTTAGGTTCTGATAAGTATTACAGAGGAATTAAAATAGAGTAATGAGGTAAAGAGTGACAGGGACTGAACAGCTATATCAAGGTGACCAGAGGTGGCCTTGATAAACAGTTAATATCTGAACTGAGACCTGAATAAAAAGAATCCAGCCATTCAAATATTTTTAATAAGAGCATTCCAGATCTCTCAGAAGGGTAACAGCAAATGCACAGGCCCTATGGTAATCACAGTCTTGGTGCATTTGAGGAGCAACAAGTAGAGAAGAGTGCTTGACAGGTATGAAGCAGGAGGGGGAGAGTGTTAAGAGATTGAGGTCAGAGAGTGAGGTAGGCAGAAACCAAATCAACAAGGCCCTCGACGCCATGTTTAGAGTTTGAATTTTATTCTTAGAACTATGAAAGCATTGGAGAGTCTTGCATAGAATGACATGATCTGATTTTTGTTTTAATAGGATCTCTCTGGCTGCTGTGTTGAGGACAGATTAGAGGGAGGGCAGAGTAGGAGCAAGGAGATCGCAAAGGAGCTATCCTGCAATAATCCAGGGGAAGATGATAGTGGTTTGAGCCACAGTGATGGCAGTAGAGATGGTGGAGAGTAGTTGAATGCTACATGTCGAAGATAAGGCTGATAGCACTTGTCAAAGAATAGGATGGAAAGAAAGGAGTCAAGTTTGACTCATAAGTTTGAGGGTAGCCTGAACAAATAGGTAGATGGTGGTGCCCTTTATTGTTATGGGAAGCAATGTGGGGAGGAGCAGACTTGGTATTGGCAGGAACCAGCTAATCAAGAATTGTGTTTTGTATGTGTCCAATCTAAGATGGCTATTATACATTCGCGTGTAGATGACAAATAGGTAGTTTGATATGTGAGTCCAATACTCAAGGAAGAGGCCATGGATAAATTTGGGAGTTGTCATTACCCAAATGGTATTGCAAATGGAGCCCGGGGGCGCTTCAACATTCAAAGGTCCAGAAGAGGAAGCAGCTCCAGGAAAGGAGATTTGGAGGGAACAGCTACAAATGGAGTAAAAACTAGCTGAGTGTAATTCTAGTTCTAGTCCAGAGCACGGTGTTTTAAGAATACAGGTGTAATTAACAAGTCAAAGGCTGTTGAAAGGTCTAGAACAATGAGAACAGAAGTGATCATGAACTTAAGCAAGATGGAGGTCTTTGGTGATTTGTTAAGAACCATATCAGTGAAGTGGATCAGAAACTGATGTGATTGAGGAGAGAATGTGAAACAAAGAAGAGGAGCCAGAAGGTGAGACAACTCTTTGCAGGTGTCTGACTCTGTGTGGGTTAAGAGAAAGGTGGTAGTTGGAGGAGAATGGGGCTCAAGGTTTAGGTATTTTAGAGGTGGGAGATATATGGCATGTTTGCATGGTGATGGAGATAAGAAAGGACAAATTTGATGATACAGATAGAGGAAATTACCGGAGTGATGTCCTTGAGTAGTTACAGGGCATAGGATCAAGGAAACAATTAGCTATGGACATGCATGTAAGCAGGTTGATGGATGTGTGTGCAAAGGAGGGGAAGCAGGGCTTTGTTTTGAAAAAGATTCAGATTTGGGAGGTCCACATAGCAGTCTGTAGTAAGTATCTGGAGGACAGGAAATAGGATAGAGGTCAAGGCTATAGGTGGACTTGAAGGTTACTGGAGAAACCTCTACTCAGAAAAGGGAAGAAACTTACAGAAAGTTCCACAGATTTAAGTGGCAGGGTTGGCACGGGAACTCAGGCTTGTCTGATTCCAGAGCCTGTGCTCTTTCTCTGCAATGTTCCATGTCTGGGTGGAGATTGGTTTGTGGATTCCAGCACCCAGCAAACACTTTTTCTATCCCAGTGTTTATAGTTGCTGGACATTTGGCCTTGGCATAGAGCTGAAATGTGGATGATCAAAGGTAAGAGGCTGGCTAGGTGATCTCTGGCCTTTCCCTGGTCTCAGATCCCTGGCCCGAAAGGTCGGAGCTTGAAGCATGTTTTGGCCTCATAAATTGTTCATAAGCTCTGACGGTGAGCTCCAGATTTGTCACTCCCTAATCTGGCGGTGGCTATAGCTAGCTGACATCAAGCTCTGGGGAGCAATGCAGTAAATCATTTTCCCTTTTGTGCAAGAAGAAAAAATAGAAAACTGCATTCTTCTCAGATTTCACTTTTGAATGTGCCGGTGCCTCTGTCAAGCAAAAAAACAGCGTGACCCCCAGGAAGACTGCTTTCTTACAGGCACTAGCCTGGTAATCCCCACACAGAGGGAGAGTGCTGTACACTGATCAGAGCACTTTGTCGCATCAGTTCATGATGTGTACCTCTTCACAGCAACCTGAGGTAGAGGTCAGATTCCCCCTTTTGCATATTGGCGACCTAGACTCAGGAAGGTTGAGAATTCACTCAAGTCATCTAATCAAGCTAGGAGGAGGCAGAGCTGCACCTCAAATCTGAGCCGAAGTTCAGAGTCCTATACTTTTTCCAGTGCCCCATTTAGCCCTGGGTGTGACTTGGGACTGGGGACCTGCCAACCAAAGTGAGGATAAAATCTGCCTAAGTAATGAAAGAGCAAAATAATAATAGTGACACTGATAAAATGATGATGATGATGATGATGATGATAAACAACTCTTCACTGACTTCTCTGGAAATCAGAGAAGGAAAGTATACATGTAGGGATGCCCCAGCTGCACTCACACATCATGCCCTGCGGCGAAGAGCAGATAGAGCAGACTGGACTCCACTGAGGGCCACATCCTCCAGGCCAGCCTCCCTCCTCCTCACCTTCTCCTGACCCTTAAGCAGCAGCAGGAAACCCACCTTCCTCCTTTCCTCCCACTTCCCTTCCTGCCCTCAAGTGCCTGCCCAATCCACTTCATGGCTGGCCGTCCCCTGCCTGCAGAATCACACCGGGCCCCTGATCAGTGTGCCTGGCCATCCATTTGAACACCGCGTGTCCAAAGTATGACCATAGCATTTGGTTCCCTTCCTCAAGATGGTGATATTTATCCTTGTGCCTGCCACCAGAAACATAGCATCATGGAAGCATGGGGAGCTGTTAGCCATTTTGAACACTGCTTCTGGAAGCATATTTCAAGCCAGTTGGCTCATACTCACCTCTGGTCAAACAGGCAAGAGTTGCAGAGGGAAAAGAGCAGGCGACTAGCCAGTGACTCAGCTCTGAACTGCTCTGTGCCCCTCTAGGACACATCCCTCCTCTGGGCCTTGGTGTCTCCAACTGACACAAAGGAGTTAGACTGGAGGGCCTCTGAGGCCTCTTCCAATTTTTGTTCTCATCCACTCCCTCTCTCTCTTTCCCTCTCACTTCCCTTCTTACTCTCACTCTCCTTCTTACTCTCTGTCATTTGCTTAGTCTGCCAAACTCCCTGGGGCTTACTGTAAACATGTAACTGGTTTTGTAATAAACACTCCACACTCTGTCCAGCCAGATGTGTGTGCCTCTTTCACAGGACTCCCCTGGGGTGGCACTGGCTTATTCCAAGAAGGCAGAATCATGACCTCTGTCTGGATTCCTTTTCGGTCATGGCTTGAATCCACTTGATGGGAGGAATCTAATTTCACATCCAACAAGAATGGGTCTGTGAACATGAGGATCTGTGTTAGCGGGTTGATAGACTTGGATTTGCACTTGCTTGTGCCTGCTCTCCAGAACCAGGGCATAGAATTCAGTAGCCCCAATTTCTCATAAACATTTGTGAGAGGAAAGAATGGAATTGTGAGCTGGCTGTCAAGAGTCAGAGCCCACTTTCAAAGGCACATGATCAGTAGGAAACCTGGGACTAGGTCTGCAGTCATCTGTGAATTCCCATTGCTATATGCATATTTCTCAGTGAGGACCCCTGTGATGTCAGGAGGGAAAAAATTGAATTTCTATTTTTGTTAACTTGTAATTGAAATTTCTCATTTCATTTCATTTTGTAGGCAACGAACCACAACAGCATTAGTAATATGTAAGACTTTGCCTCTAAGAGAAATCACAGATTATTTTCATATCACATTATTATCATTGTAGCTACCTCTAGATAGCCTTTACAGTTGATATTATTTTGAAATTACAGTAGTAGTTAGAATCACCAGTAAATTTTTAAATTTCATGCATTAATAAAGAAGCATTTATATTAGTATTTCATCCAAGTTTTGTTTAATATTTTGATATAATTTGTTTCCTTTATAATCTTATGCACTTTAATGCATTTAAAGTATTATTCTGAGACGGGGTTTATGGGTTTCAGCAGTCAGCCAAGGATCCACAGAACAACAAAAGGTTAACACAGCAGTCTAGGGCACACCCAAGTCTTGGAAAGCCTGAAGCTTTGAGCCTGGTGAAGCAGGCCTTCACTCTCACTAGACCCTACTCCCGGCACCTACTCACTCTCCACATGGGACAGCTGCCTACAAGTTACTCATTCATTGTCCAACATCAAGACAGCTTGCTATTCTCACAAGGACTGCTTTGAGGTTTTATTTTGATCTCACTGTAGTTTGTTTGCCCCCAACATCCGCTCTTCAGTCTATGCTCTGCTGAAATGCAGGCATCTCATGACCTCTCCCCTCCCCTGCCTGTGGAACCTCATTTTCCTTTGCCCTTGGTCATGCTCCCTCTCCGCCTCCTTCCCCTGGCTGCTGCCAGCACTACCGTGTCTCCTCCTTCCTCCTCCCAGGCCCACAGCATAACCCAAGAGGGGCTGTGGCACCACACATGCCCTGCCTCTTCCAGTAGGACTCCTGCAACAATTTGGCTTGAGGCTCCAAAAGGTGCTGAGGTTGTTGTTTCTACTGCTGCTGATATGGGTGGGGCAGCAGTGATGATGACAGGTGGGGAAATAAACACAGAATAGCTCTGAGCCAGATCTTTTGACTTCATGACCTTCCTACCCACTCTAATCTCTCTAGTCACACCACATCTGCTTGGAATTTCAGGCCAATGAATGGTCCCTCCCATCCAGGGTTGGCGTGGGGATTGAATGAGCCATTTCCTATTAGAGGTCCATGATGGACGGGCCCAGAGGGTACCTTTGGAGCGAGGCAGGTGAGAGAGTGGGCTGTGGTGGCAAACTACCTGGTTTGGAATCACTTGCCAGACATATGACCTTGGACAGGTTCCTAACCTCTCTGTACCTCAGTTTCCTTATCTGTAAAATAGAGATAATAACATCTCCCACCTCACAAGATTGTTGTGAGGATGAAATGAATTCATTCCCTTAAAGTACTTGGCACAGTGTACACACAATCAATGATAGTATTGTCTTCGTTAAGCAAGTACATGTTTGCAGGGAGGGAGCAAAAAGGGGAATTCAGGGTGCAAGATGCTTCTAGATTCCAGGAAGCCCAGTTTAACATCTGCTACCACTGCCCCTTCCCAGAGTGCTTGCATTGGAATCTAGAAAGGAGGTGACCTTCCAACTTACTCTACTGTTCCCACTCAACCCATGTCTGTTTGAAGTATATGGTTGCTTAACAATCCCTCCCTCCCAGGATTGTCATGGGCATTCAATGAGACATTGCCTATACAGAGGTGGGAGCTCCTTTGAAATAGCTGTGTGGTAGATTCCCCAGGAAATTATTTGTTTTGGAGTCTAGATTCACCTGCCCACAGCTGCTGGATAGTTTTCCAAAAGCCCAGTAGCCCAGAGTCATTGAGCCTGGATTCCACAGCTCCCCTCCCCCAATAGCCAGACGTACAACCATCCAGATTCCATGCACACAGCGTCCCACTCCTGTTGGAGCCAGACTCCTGCCCTTGCGCCTAACCTCCATCTGCCTCCTTGCCTTTGTTCCACCATCCCTTGTGCCTCGATCCCAAGGCCCCTCCCCTCCCCTCCCCCAAGCCCACTACTCTCCATGCTTTAAGGTCCAGGGCCAGTCCCACCTCATCCACGAAATATGTGCTGACCAGAGTTACACATTCTCAAATGTCAGAGCTCCAGCTGCCCACGGATTACTCAGCCTTCATTGACTGCCCTTCCTTTGGATTCCTGCAGCACTTAAGACCCGTGCCAGACAGTTTAGCACTTAATTACAGACTGTTGTCAATTGTGTCTTAATTTTTCCTTCTGAATTAGAGTGTTATCCCCCAACTCTATCAAAAGCTTTTAGAAAACAGAGAGAAGTAAAGACACCAACATTATTCCTGACACTGCTGTAGAAATATGACTGTTGTGGCATGTGTAGAGTTGAAAATGAAACTTTTTATTGTGCTGTCATTCAGCCACCCTACATCCACACCTAAGTCTTATCCTACAGATTCTTTTTCTTATTTTATTTTTTTAAACATCTTTATTGGAGTATAATTGCTTTACAATGTTGTGTTAGTTTCTGCTTTACAACAAAGTGAATCAGCTATACGTACACACATATCCCCATATCCCCTCCCTCTTGCATCTCCCTGCACCCTCCCTATCCCACCCCTCTAGGTGGTCACAAACCACCGAACTGATCTCCCTGTGCTATGCGGCTGCTTCCCACTAACTATCCATTTTACATTTGGTAGTGTATATATGTCAATGCTACTCTCTCACTTCGTCCCATCTTACCCTTCCACCTCCCTGTGTCCTTAAGTCCATTTTATACAGCTGCTTCTTTATTCCTGTTCTGCCCCTAGGTTCTTCAGAACCACTTTTTTTTTGATTCCATATATATGTGTTAGCATACCGTATTTGTTTTTCTCTTTCTGATTTACTTCATTCTGTATGACAGACTCTAGGTCCATCCACCTCACTACAAATAACTCAATTTCATTTCTTTTTACGGCTGAGTAATATTCCATTGTATATATGTGCCACATCTTCATTATTCATTGATCTGTTGATGGACACTTAGGTTGCTTCCATTTCCTAGCTATTGTAAATAGTGCTGCAATGAACGTTGAGGTTCATATCTCTTTTTGAATTATGGTTTTCCCAGGGTATATGCCCAGTAGTGGGATTGCTGGGTCATATGGTAGTTCTATTTTTAGTTTTTTAAGGAAACTCCATACTGTTCTCCACAGTGGCTATATCAATCTACATTCCCACAAACAGTGCAAGAGGGTCCCCTTTTCTCCACACCCTCTCCAGCATTTATTGTTTGTAGATTTTTTGATGATGGCCATTCTGAC
>NC_041234.1:119177964-119187665 GCF_002837175.3 Physeter macrocephalus
TTTTTTAATGATGGTCATTCTGACTGGTGTGAGGTGATACCTGATTGTGGTTTTGATTTGCATTTCTCTAATGATTAATGATATTGGGCATCCTTTCATGTATTTGTTGGCAATCTGTATATCTTCTTTGGGGAAATGTCTATTTAGGTCTTCTGCCCATTTTTGGATTGGGTTGTTTGTTTTTTTTGATATTGAGCTGCATGAGCCGCTTATATATTTTGGAGATTAATCCTTTGTCAGTTGCTTCATTTGCAAATATTTTATCCTATTCTGAGGGTTGTCTTTTCGCCTTCTGTTTGGTTTCCTTTGCTGTGCAAAACGTTTTAAGTTGCAGTATGTACCATTTGTTTAGTTTTGTTTTCATTTCCATTTCTCTAGGAGATGTGTCAAAAAGGGTCTTGCTGTGATTTATGTCATAGAGTGTTCTGCCTATGTTTTCCTCTAAGAGTTTTATAGTGTCTGGCCTCACATTTAGGTCTTTAATCCATTTTGAGTTTATTTTTGTGTATGGTGTTAGGAAGCATTCTAATTTCATTCTTTTACATGTAGCTGTCTAGTTTTCCCAGCACCACTTATGGAAGAGGCTGTCTTTTCTCCATTGTGCATTCTTGCCTCCTTTATCAAAGATAAGGTGACCATATGTGCGTGGGTTTATCTCTGGGCTTTCTATCCTGTTCCATTGATCTATATTTCTGTGTTTGTGCTAGTCCCATACTGTTTTGATTACTGTAAGTTTGCACTATGATCTGGAGTCAGGGAGCCTGATTCCTCCAGCTCTGTTTTTCTTTCTCAAGATTGCTTTGGCTCTTTAGGGTCTTTTGTGTTTCCATACAAATTGTGAATTTTTTAGTTCTAGTTCTCTGAAAAATGCCATTGGTAGTTTGATGGGGATTGCACTGAACATTTAGATTGCTTTGGGGAGTATAATCATTTTCACAATATTGATTCTTCCAATCTAAGAACATGGTATATCTCTCCATCTGTTTGTATCATCTTTAATTTCTTTCATCCGTATCTTATAGTTTTCTGCATACAGGTCTTTTGTCTCCCTAGGTAGGTTTATTCCTAAGTATTTTAGTCTTTTGGTTGCAATGGTAAATGGGAGTGTTTCCTTAATTTCTCTTTCAGATACTTCATCATTAGTGATTTTTTAGTTCTAGTTCTCTGAAAAATGCCATTGGTAGTTTGATGGGGATTGCACTGAACATTTAGATTGCTTTGGGGAGTATAATCATTTTCACAATATTGATTCTTCCAATCTAAGAACATGGTATATCTCTCCATCTGTTTGTATCATCTTTAATTTCTTTCATCCGTATCTTATAGTTTTCTGCATACAGGTCTTTTGTCTCCCTAGGTAGGTTTATTCCTACAACCTTGTCTTGTTCCTGATCTTAGAGGAAATGGTTTCAATTTTTCACCATTGAGAACGATGTTGGCTGTGGGTTTGTCATATATGGCCTTTATTATGTTGAAGTAAGTTACCTCTATGCCTACTTTGTGGAGGGTTTTTTATCATAAATTGGTGTTGAATTTTGTCAAAATCTTCTTCTCCATCTACTGAGATGATGATATGGTTTTTTTCCGTCAATTTTTTAGTATGGTTTATCACATTGATTGATTTGCATATATTGAAGAATCCTTGCATTCCTGGGATAAACCCACTTGGTCATGGTGTATGATCCTTTTAATGTGCTGTTGGATTCTGTTTGCTAGTATTTCGTTGAGGATTTTTGCATCTATGTTCATCAGTGATATCGGCCTGTAATTTTCTTTCTTTGTGACATCTTTGTCTGGTTTTGGTATCAGGGTGATGGTGGCCTCGTAGAATGAGTTTGGGAGTGTTTCTCCCTCTGCTGAATTTTGGAAGAGTTTGAGAAGGATAGGTGTTAGCTCTTCTCTAAGTGTTTGATAGAATACACGTGGGAAGCCATCTGGTCCTGGGCTTTTGTTTGTTGGAAGATTTTAAATCACAGTCTCAATTTCAGTGCTTCTGATTGGTCTGTTTATATTTTCCATTTCTTCCTGGTTCAGTCTTGGATGGTTGTGCTTTTCTAGGATTTTGTCCATTTCTTCCAAGTTGTCCATTTTATTCGCCTATAGTTGCTTGTAGTAATCTCTCATGATCCTTTGTATTTCTGCAGTGTCAGTTGTTACTTCTATTTCAGTTCTAATTCTATTGATTTGAGTCTTCTCCTTTTTTTTCTTGATGAGTCTGGCTAATGGTTAATCAATTTTGTTTATCTTCTCAAAGAACCAGCTTTTCATTTATTGATCTTTGCTCTTGTTTCCTTCATTTCTTTTTCATTTATTTCTGATCTGATCTTTATGCTTTCTTTCCTTCTGCTAACTTTGGGGGTTTTTTTGTTGTTGTTGTTCTGCTTTCTCTAATTGCTTTAGGTGTAAAGTTAGGTTGTTTATGTGAGATGTTTCCTGTTTCTTGAGGTAGGATTGTATTGCTATAAACTTCCCTGTTAGAACTGCTTTTGCTGCATCCCTAGGTTTTGGGTCTTCATGTATTCATTGTCATTTGTTTCTAGGTATTTTTTTTATTTCCTCTTTGATTTCTTTGGTGATCTCTTGGTTATTTAGTAGCATATTGTTTAACCTCCATGTGTTTGTGTTTTTTACAGTTTTTTTCCTGTAATTTATATATAGTCTCTTAGCACTGTGGTCAGAAAAGATACTTGGTACGATTTCAATTTTCTTAAATTTACTGAGGCTTGATTTGTGACACAAGATACAATCTATCCTAGAGAATGTTCCATGAGCCCTTGAGAAGAAAGTGTATTCTGTTGTTTTTGGATGGAATGTCCTATAAGTATCAATTAAGTTCATCTGGTGTAATGTGTCATTTAAAGCTTGTGTTTCCTTATTTGTTTTCATTTTGGATTAAAGTCTATTTTTTTCTGATATGAGAATTGCTATTCCAGCTTTCTTTTGATTTCCATTTGAATGGAATATCTTTTTCCGTCCCCTCACTCTCAGTCTGTATGTGTCCCTAGGTCTGAAGTGGGTCTCCTGTAGACAGCATATATACGGGTCTTGTTTTTGTACCCATTCAGCCAGTCTATGTCTTTTGGTTGGAGCATTTAATCCATTCACATTTAAGGTAATTATCGGTATGTATGTTCCTGTTACCATTTTCTTAAATGTTTTGGGTTTGTTACTGTAGCCCTTTTCCTTCTCTTGTGTTTCCTGCCTAGAGAAGTTCCTTTAGCATTTGTTGTAAAGCGGTTTGGTGGTGCTGAATTCTCTTAACTTTTGCTTGTCTTTAAAGGTTTTAATTTCTCAGTTGAATCTGAATTTGATCCTTGCTGGGTAGAGTAATCTTGGTTGTAGGTTTTTCCCTTTCATCACTTTAAATATGTCCTGCCACTCCCTTCCAGTTTGCAGTTTTTGCTGAAAGTTCAGCTGTTAACCTTATGGGGATTCCCTTGTATGTTATTTGTTGCCTTTCCTTTGCTGCTTTTAATATTTTTTTCTTTGTATTTAACTTTTGATAGTTTGGGTAATATGTGTCTTGGTGTGTTCCTCCTTCGATTTATCCTGTATGGGATTCTCTGCACTTCCTGGGCTTGATTGACTATTTCCTTTCCCATGTTAGGGAAGTTTTGAACTATAATCTCTTCAAATATTTTCTCAGTCCCTTTCTTTTTCTCTTCTTCTTCTGGGACCCCTATAATTTGAATGTTGGTGCATTTAATGTTGTCCCAGAAGTCTCTGAGACAGTCCCCAAACCCCTATAATTTGAATGTTGGTGCATTTAATGTTGTCCCAGAAGTCTCTGAAACAGTCCTCAATTCTTTTCATTCTTTTTTCTTTATTCTGCTCTGTGGCAGTTATTTCCACTATTTTATCTTCCAGGTCTCTTATCCGATCTTCTGCCTCAGTTATTCTGCTATTGATTCCTTCTAGAGAATTTTTAATTTCATTTATTGTTTCTTTCATCATTGTTTGTTTGCTCTTTAGTTCTTTAGGTCCTTGTTAAATGTTTATTGTATTTTCTCCATTCTGTTTCCAAGATTTTGCATCATCCTTACTATCATTATTCTGAATTCTTTTTCAGGTAGACTGTCTATTTCCTGTTCATTTTTTTCTTCTGTGGGTTTTTACCTTGCTCCTTCATCTGCTGTGTAGTTCTCTTTCTTCTCATTTTGCTTAGTGTACTGTGTTTGGGGTCTCCTTTTCGCAGGCTGCAGGTTCGTAATTCCTGTTGTTTTTGGTGTCTGCTCCCAGTGGGTAAGGTTGGTTCAGTGGGTTGTGTAGGCTTCCTGGTGGAGGGGACTGGTGCCTGTGTTCTGGTGGATGAGGCTGGATCTCGTCTTTCTGGTGGGCATGACCATGTCCAGTGGTGTGTTTTGGGTTGTCTGTGACCTTAGTATGATTTTAGGCAGGCTCTCTGCTAATTGGTGGGGTTGTGTTCCTGTCTTGCTGGTTGTTTGGTATGGGATGTCTAGCACTGGGACTTGCTGGCCGTTGGGTGGAGCTAGGTCTTTGTGTTGAGACAGAGATCTCTGGGAGAGCTCTCGCTGATTGATATTACATGGGGCCAGGAGGTTTCTGGTGGTCCAATGTCCTGGACTAGGCTGTCCCATCTCAGAGGCTCAGGCCTGACACCAGGCCAGGGTACCAAAAGCCTGTCAGCCACACGGCTCTTCCCACGCCTGGGTCTTCTCAGTCTTCTTTCCACCTCTCTCTTCAGTCTCGCCCCTACAGATTCTTTAAAAATATATTTTTATTGAAGTATATTTGATGTACAATATTATGTTAGTTCCAGGTGTATAGCACTGTGATTCAGTTATACATATAAATGTATATATATATGTGTGTATATTCTTCAGATTCTCTTCCCTTATAGTTTATTACAAAACATTGAGTATAGTTCCCTGTGCTGTACAGTAGGTCCTTGTTCTTACAGATTCTTTTTCTCCGCAAGATACTCAGCAACTCAACCTCCAGAACTTCACCCATCCAATCTGACCCTGGACCCTGTAGCTGTGGCCATAGTATTCCAACATCCACAGTCTCCTCTGAAGGGCCTGCCCACTCAAGCTAGGGCTTCTTAATACTAGGGCCAGTGGTGGAACCAACTGTCCTTGGTGAAAATCTGCCATACATATGAACATGGCTCTTCAGGATGCCTGCAGAAGGGATTTCTTTAATAGGGTAGCATTTGTTCCAGTCTGCCTGGGGCTGGCTATTGTGATCTGATGGGAAGTTTACCCAGTAGGCTCCTTTCACATACAAGTTCAGGCACAGACTGTCTCCGTGTCACCTGTCCATGATGCTTGTTCTGCAGTGAAACCTCTGCTTTCCCAAACTGCCTCTGCTGAGCCAGTGATCCTAGGCAGCAAAGAAAGGCAGGGTCAGCAGCAATATGCTTGTCCAATGACATTTATTGAACATTTATTGTGTGTCCTGTCTGTGATGCTTGCTGGGGTGACAAAGAGGAGAAAGACTCCTTGTATTCCAGAAGTGCATAGTCTGCTGGGAAAGGCAATTGTGTACAAGCCAACTAAATTCCATGATAGGGAAGCCACAGGGGCTGAGAGGCCTTGGACAAACAGCCTAACTTCCCAAATCAAAGGAAAAATCTTTCAACCTTCCCAAGCTACATACTGACAGTGTTCTTTCCCCACTACCCATCCCCTGTCTCAGCTCCACTGCACTCCTTTCTCCACTGCAGCTGTTGACGTAGGTCTAGAGATAAAAAGAAATTAATCTGATAGACAAGCAGAGAGGCGGTTTCTAGTAAGAGGATGGAGGATGGTGGTGTTGGGTGTCATGATGTCACTAAGAGAGTAGCCATCCCACTGGCAGTACCACTTAGGCTCCAAAGCAAGAGCTGAGGGAGGCCCCTGAGACCATGTTATGAATGGCCTTATCTCTAGGAGGCACTTACACAATGGGAGCTATAATTATCGTCCTAGTGTGCTGCTTGACTTTGAATAGTCCCCACAGACCCTACATAGGATGAATATTGATAGCTGTGGTCCAGTGGAAAGAGGCATGAACTTGGGGTCAGGGATTTGCATTCTAATTCTGGCTGAGCCACTTACTAGCTATGTGACCTTGGGTAATTTATTTACCTTCCTTGCCTCTGTTTCCTCATCTGTCAAATGAGGTTAATAATAGTATTTTGGTTAGGATCAAATGAGATCATATGTTTTAAAATTCCTCCATAGGGCCTGACATACTATGTGTAATCCACACATGGTTACTCACTATTGTTATTAAAACACATCTTCCTTCTCCTCATTGGCAGTATTAGAAGCAACAGCAACATCTTTGTACCAACTCCTCTTTCTCCCTGTGTCTGGCCTTTCTCCCTCTCCGATAGCTGAGTTTCTAAGCAAGTGGGCAGCAAAGAACCTGACAATATGGACAGAGATGTCGTCAGGTAGGTCTAGGCAGCTTCCTAGCAAAGAATTGACAGTTGCTGCCAGAGAGAGGGCTTCCGGAGTGGGGGCAGGGGAGAGGACTGAGCTCATGTGCTCAGATTACTGCATCCCTCTGATGAGGTTAACTTGTACATTTCATCTGATGAGTGTGTTAAAGCAATAATGAGTTCAGTGCAGTCCTTTTTCTGGGAATTAATGACTGGGGAGACAGTATGGTCCTTTTTGTAGCCATTAGTGCTGGGCTATTACTGATTCCAGGAAGGACTACATTAGTGCTATGGTGAGGGTATGAGCCCAATGTTTTCCTAGATTGGCTGATTGCCTGTGGGGATGCACTTGGTGCTTTGAGCTTCAATGTCCTCCCCATTAGCCATTCAGCTGCCTATAACATTTTTATCTGTTCCATGCTTGCACTAATAATGTTTGTATGGTTGGGAAGATTTTAAGCAATGTGATGGCCAATGTCATTGTCAGCCCCCAAATTAGAGTGTACCTTTTAAGTGGAAGGCACTTAGCTTGGACATAAAATGTCATTTGGAAGAGAATGGGTGGTGGCTTTGGTTGCCATTGGTTACCTCTCTCCAACCTGAGAGCTTCAGGTCTGGGTTTTGATATTCAAGAAATTAGCATCAAGACTCTTCTCTCTCTCTCTCTTTCTATTTCCCTCCCTCCTTCCCTCCTTTCTTTCCTCGTTCCTTCTTCCTTCCTTCCTTTGTTTCAAGAATATTGAATAGGAGATCTATGCTCTTAACAAATTTTACGCGCACAACACCATATCATTAACTATAGGTGCTTTGTTGTACAGCAGATCTCGAGAGCTTATTCATATTGTATAATTGTAACCTTATATTCATTGACCAACAGTTCTCCATTTCCCCCTACAATCAGTTCTGGCAGCCATCATTCTACTCTCTGCATGTATGAGTTTGACTATTTTAGATTCCTCATAGAAGTGAAAGCCTTCCAGGTCCTTTTGTGATTGGCTTATTTCACTTAGCATAATGTCCTTCAGGTTCATCCATCTTGTCACAAGTGGCAGAATTTCCTTATTTTTTAAGGCTCTTTTCTTTATTTTTTCCATTATATGTATAAACCATATTTTCTTTATTCATTTGTCTATCAGTGGACTTTTGGGTTGTTTCCATATCTTGGCTCCTGTGACTAGTGCTACTCTGAACATGGAAGTGCAGGTATCTCTTCGAGATACTGATTTCATTTGTTTGGGAAAATACCCAGGGGTGGGATCACTGGATCATATGGTAGTACTATCACAGATGTATGCATATGTCCAAACTCATCAAAATATGGACATGCAATTTTTTTAATGTTTATTTCTTATTTTTTTATTTTTTCTTATTAGTCATCCATTTTATACACGTCAGTGTATACATGTCAATCCCAATCTCCCAATCCATAACACCACCACCCCCACCACCCGCCACTTTCCCCCCTTGGTGTCCATACGTTTTTTCTCTACTTCTGTGTCTCAATTTCTGCTCTGCAAACCAGTTCATCTGTACCATTTTCTAGGTTCCACATATATGTCTTAATTCACGATATTTGTTTTTCTCTTTCTGACTTACTTCACTCTGTATGACAGTCTGTAGATGCATCCACGTCTCTACAAATGACCCATTTTCATTCCTTTTTACGGCTGAGTAATATTCCATTGAATATATGTACCACATCTTCTTTATCCATTCATCTGTTGATGGGCATTTAGGTGGCTTCCATGACCTGGCTATTGTAAAGAGTGCTGCAATGAACATTGGGGTGCATGTGTCTTTTTGAATTATGGTTTTCTCTGGGTATATGCCCAGTAGTGGGATTCCTGGATCATATGGTAATTCTATTTTTAGCTTTTTAAGGAACTTCCATACTGTTCTCCATAGTGGCTGTTTCAATTTACATTCCCACCAAAGGTGCAAGAGCGTTCCCTTTTCTCCACACCCTCTCCAGCATTTGTTGCTTGTAGATTTTCTGCTGATGCCCATTCTAACTGGTGCGAGGTGATACTTCATTGTAGTTTTGATTTGCATTTCTCTAAAGATTAGTGATGTTGAGCAGCTTTTCATGTGTTTCTTGGCCATCTGTATGTCTTCTTTGGAGAAATGTCTATTTAGGTCTTCTGCCCATTTTTGGATTGGGTTGTGGGCCTCTCACTGCTGTGGCCTCTCCCGTTGCAGAGCACAGGCTCTGGACGCACAGGCTCAGCGGCCATGGCTCACGGGTTCAGCCGCTCCATGGTATGTGGGATCTTCCCGGACTGGGGCACGAACCCGTGTCCCCTGCATCGGCAGGCGGATTCTCAACCACTGCGCCACCAGGGAAGCCCCCATTTGTTTATTTTTGTTTTTATTTCCATTGCTCTAGGAGGTGGATCTAAAAGATCTTGCTCTGATTTATGTCAAAGAGTGTTCTTCCTATATTTTCCTCTAAGAGTTTTATAGTGCCCGGTCTTACATTTAAGTCTCTAACCATTTTGAGTTTATTTTTGTGTATGGTGTTAGGGAGTGTTCTAATTTCATTCTTTTACATGTAGCTGTCCAGTTTTCCCAGCACAACTTATTTTTTTGTTTTGTTTTGTTTTGTTTTGTTGCTGTATGCAGGCCTCTCACTGCCGTGGCCTCTCCCATTGTGAAGCACAGGCTCCGGACGCACAGGCTCAGCAGCCATGGCTCACGGGCCCAGCCGCTCCACGGCATGTGGGATCTTCCTGGACCGGGGCATGAACCCGTGTCCCCTGCATTGGCAGGCGGACTCTCAATCACTGCGCCACCAGGGAAGCCCCCAGCACAACTTATTGGAGAGACTGTCTTTTCTCCATTGTATATCCTTGCCTCTTTTGTCATAGATTAGTTGACCATAGATGCGTCGGTTTATCTCTGAGCTTTCTATCCTGTTCCACTGATCTATATTTCTGTTTTTGTGACAGTACCATATTGTCTTGACCACTGTAGCTTTGTAGTATAGCCTGAAGTCAGGGAGTCTGATTCCCCCAGCTCCGTTTTTTTCCCTCATGACTGCTTTGGCTATTTGGGGTTTTTTGTGTCACCATACAAATTTTAACATTTTTTGTTCTAGTTCTGTAAAAAATGCCATTGGTAATTTGATAGGGATTGCATTGAATCTGTAGATTGCTTTGGGTAGTATAGTCATTTTCACAATATTGATTCTTCCAATCTAAGAACATGGTATATCTCTCCGTCTGTTGGTATCATCTTTAATTTATTT
The DNA here is from genome assembly GCF_002837175.3 of Physeter macrocephalus. Lineage (NCBI taxonomy): Eukaryota > Metazoa > Chordata > Mammalia > Artiodactyla > Physeteridae > Physeter > Physeter macrocephalus. The sequence continues at coordinate 119,187,603 of NC_041234.1, forward strand.
CATCAGTGTCTTATAGTTTTCTGCATACAGGTCTTTTGTCTCCCTAGGTAGGTTTATTACTAG
>NC_041234.1:119188034-119217997 GCF_002837175.3 Physeter macrocephalus
TGTTGAGGATTTTTGCATCTATATTTATCAGTGATATTGGTCTGTAATTTTATTTTTTTGTAGTATCTTTGTCTGGTGTTGGTATCAGGGTGATGGTGACCTCATAGAATGATCTTGGGAGTTTTCCTTCCTCTGTAATTTTTTGGATGAGTTTGAGAGGAGAGGTGTTAGCTCTTCTCTAAATGTTTGATAGAATTCACCTGTGAAGCCATCTGGTTCTGGACTTTTGTTTGCTGGAAGAGTTTCAATTACAGTTTTAATTTCCTTACTTTTGATTGGTCTGTTCATATTTTCTGTTTCTTCCTGATTCAGTCTTGGAAGGTTATACTTTTCCAAAAATTTGTCCATTTCTTCCAGGTTGCCGTTTTATTGGCATAGAGTTGCTTGTAGTAGTCCCTTAGTGTGCTTTGTATTTCTGCAGTGTCTGTTGTAACTTCTCCTTTTTCATTTCTAATTTAATGATTTGAGTCCTCTCCCTCTTTTTCTTGATGAGTGTGGCTAATGGTTTATCAATGTTGTTTATCTTCTCAAAGAACCAGCTTTTAGTTTTATTGATCTTTGCTATTATTTTCTTTGTTTCTAATTCATTTATTTCTGCTCTGATCTTTATGACTTCTTTCCTTCTGCTAACTTTGGGTTTTGTTTGTTCTTCTTTCTCTAGTTCCTTTAGGTGTAAGGTTAGATTGTTTATTTGAGATATTTCTTGTTTCTTGAGGTAAGATTGTATTGCTATATACTTCCCTCTTAGAACTGCTTTTGCTGCCTCCCATAGGTTTTGGATCGTCATGTTTTCATTGTCATTCGTCTTGAGGTATTTTTTGATTTCCTCCTTGATTTCTTCAGTGATCTGTTGCTTATTTAGTAACGTATTGTTTAAACTCCATGTGTTTGTGTTTTTTACGTTTTTTTCCCTGTAATTGATTTCTAATCTCATAGCATTGTGGCCAGAAAAGATTCTTGATATGATTTCAATTTTCTTAAATTTACTGAGGCTTGATTTGTGACCCAAGATGTGATCTATCCTGGAGAATGTTCCGTGCACACTTGAGAAGAAAGTGTAATCTGCTGTTTTGGATGGAATGTCCTATAAATATCAATTAAATCTGTCTGGTCTATTGTGTCATTTAAAGCTTGTGTTTCCTTATTAATTTTCTGTTTGGATGATCTGTCAATTGGTGTAAGTGAGGTGTTAAAGTCCCCCACTATGATTGTGTTACTCTTGATTTCCTCGTTTAGAGCTGTTATCAGTTGCCTTATGTATTGAGGTGGTCCTATGTTAGGTGCATATATATTTATAATTGTTATATATTTTTCTTGGATTGATCCCTTGATCATTATGTAGTGTCTTCCTTGTCTCTTGTAACATTCTCTATTTTATCTGATATGAGTATTGCTACTCCAGCTTTTTTTGATTTCCATTTGCTTGGAATATCTTTTTCCATCCCCTCACTTTCAGTCTGTATGTGTCCCTGGGTCTGAAGTGGCTCTCTTGTAGACAGCATATATTATATGGGTCTTGTTTTTTTATCCATTCAGCAGGCCTGTGTCTTTTGGTTGGAGCATGTAATCCATTCACGTTTAAGGGAATTATCGATATGTATGTTCCTATTACCATTTTCTTAATTGTTTTGGGTTTGTTTTTGTAGGTCCTTTTCTTCTCTTGTGCTTCCCACTTAGAGAAGTTCCTTTAGCATTTGTTGTAGAGCTGCTTTGGTGGTGCTGAATTCTCTTAGCTTTTGGTGGTCTGTAAAGCTCCATCGAATCTGAATCAGATCCTTGCTGGGTAGAGTAATCTTGGTTGTAGGTTCTCCCCTATCATCACTTTAAGTATATCATGCCACTCCCTTCTGGCCTGTAGAGTTTCTGCTGAGAAATCAGCTGTTAACCTTATGGGAGTTCCCTTGTATGTTGTCATTTTTACCTTGCTGCTTTCAATAGTTTTTCTTTCCCTTTAATTTTTGCCAGTTTGATTACTATGTGTCTCGGCATGTTTCTCCTTGCGTTTATCCTGTATGGGACTCTCTGCTTCCTGGACTTTGGTGGCTATTTCCTTTCCAATGTTAGGGAAGTTTTCGACTATAATCTCTTCAAATATTTTCTCGAGTTCTTTCTCTCTCTCTTCTCCTTCTGGGACACCTATAATGCGAATGTTGCTGTGTTTAATGTTGTCCCAGAGGTCTCTTAGGCTGTCTTCATTTCTTTTCATTCTTTTTTCTTTATTCTGTTCTGCAGCAGTGAATTCCACCATTCTGTCTTCCAGGTCACTTATCCGTTCTTCTGCCTCAGTTATTCTGCTATTGATTCCTTCTAATGGTTTTTTCCTTTCAGTTATTGTATTGTTCTCTCTGTTTGTTTGTTCTTTAATTCTTCTAGATCTTTGTTAAACATTTCTTACATCTTCTCGATCATTGCCTCCATTCTTTTTCTGAGGTCCTGGATCATCTTCACTATCATTATTCTGAATTATTTTTCTGGAAGATTACCTATCTCCATTTCTTTTAGTTGTTTTTCTGGGATTTTATCTTGTTCCTTCATCTGGTACATAGCCGCCTGCCTTTTTATCTTGTCTGTCTTTCTGTGAATGTGGTTTTTGTTCCACAGGCTGCAGGATTGTAGTGCTTCTTGCTTCTGCTGTCTGCCCTTTGGTGGATGAGGCTATAAGAGGCTTGTGGAAGTTTCCTGATGGGAGGGACTGGTGGTGGGTAGTGCTGGCTCTTGCTCTTGTGGGCAGAGCTCAGTAAAACTTTAATCTGCTTGTCTGATGATGGGTGGGACTGGGTTCCCTCCTTGTTGGTTGTTTGGCCTGAGTCGACCCAACACTGGAGCCTAGCTGGGCTCTTTGATGGGGCTAATGGCGGACTCTGGGAGGGCTCATGCCAAGGAGTACTTCCCAGAGCTTCTGCTGCCAGTGTCCTTGTCACTTTGTGAGCCACATCTGCCCCCGCCTCTGCAGGAGACCCTCCAACACTAGCAGGTAGGTCTGTTTCAGTCTCCTATGACGTCACTGCTCCTTCCCTTGGGTCCCAATGTGCACACTACTTTGTGTGTGCCCTCCAAGACTGGAGTCTCTGTTTCCCCCACTCCTGCCGAAGTCCTGCAATCAAATCCCGCTAGGCTTCAAAGTCTGATTCTCTAGGAATTCCTCCTCCCATTGCCGGACCCCCAGGTTGGGAAGCCTGACGTGTGGCTCAGAATCTTCACTCCAGTGGGTGGACTTCTATGATTTAAGTGTTCTCCTGTTTGTGAGTCACCCACCCAGTAGTTATGGGATTTGATTTTATTGTGATAGCGCCCCTCGTACTGTCTAGTTGCGGCTTCTCCTTTGTCTTTGCATGTGGGGTATCTTTTTTGGTGAGTTCCAGTGTCTTCCTGTTGATGATTGTTCAGCAGTTAGTTGTGATTCCGGTGTTCTCAAAAGAGGGAGTGAGAGCATGTCCTTCCACTCTGCCATCTTGGACATGCAATTTTTTATGTGTATGAATTATATCTCGATAAAGCCTTTTTAAAAAGACTGTTCCTTCTCAACTATGCTGCAGAGCTCTATCTGCAGCCCTGGAAAGTTGCCCTCTTTATACATTTCCAGAGGCTGCTTTCGCTTACTTCCCCACACAGGGGCACCTAAGTACCTCCTGGGATTGTCATAGCCCTCCAGAACACATGACACTCATGGAGGAGGGAAGGAAGGAGAAGAAGTAATTGTTTCCAGTTTACAGATGAATAAATAGAAGATCAGAATTTAAAGGACCCATCCCTGGTCACCTTGCTTGCCAGTGTCAGAGGCAGAACTGATATCAGGGTTTCTGCCTTCAAGCTCAGAGCTTTTTTTCTCCCTGACTACACCAGGGAAGTCTATGAGTTCTCTGAAGAAGTGCTACAGAAAGCACTCATTGCTTATAAAATGAGGAGTTTGATGCACAGTGTAAATCAATGCACTGCTTCATTCATTGAGAAAGTCTTACTAGGAAATAAATGTCAGCTGTATTAATAGTGTGCTTAGTGATAAGTTGGTTTACATTCTAGTGCAAGCTCCTGATCCTGTCATGGATGGGTATGTGGACCACACTTTGAGTAGTACTGGCCTAGATCATCAGAACTGTAAGCTCCGTATAAGCTCTGTAGAGGTAAGAGACAATTTCTGTCTTAATAATCCTAATAACTGCCTACCATTCATTTATCTGAGCTTTCTTGGTGTCAGATATTGTGCTAATGTATGTATATAAACCTTCTCTACAACCTTATGAGGTTGGCACTACTTTTAACCCCATTTTACATTTGAGAAAACTGAGGAATGGAAAGCTTAAGTAGCTTTTCTATAGTCATACCTTTTATCAGTGGAGAAGCTGAGTTTTGAACTCAGATCACCTGACTCAAGAGGACACACTATTTGCCTCTCATATCACTGTGGTATTCTAAAGGTAAAGTCCAGAAGTAATATCCATATTTTTTGTAAAGGATGAATGAAAGATTTTCTTTGGATGAGTAGACAGTGCTGGGGAGCCAAAGGATACAGCATAGGAGGAGTCAGATGGCAAGACAGAAGCTGTAAGAAAGAATGACCAAGTCTGTCTCCTAATGTCAGAATCCATGAGTTAGGATGATATTTTGAAGCTTAAAGAAGGAAATTTTAGTAGAGATAAGAAAACCACCCATAACCTGATACCACATGAGCTGGGAGCAAGATAGAACTGTGAGCCAGCCCCAGAATATTTGTCGTGCTGCTTTGAAGCTTAGGGGGAGCGCAGTTAGTGCCCAGCTACACATTAAGTCATGTGGGGAACATCTTCCAAAGGCCCATGCTTAGGCTTCACCTAAAAGCTTATAATTTCATAAGACTGACATGGGCACTGGGCACCTGCTTTTATACAACCTTCCCCAAGTAATTCTTTTCAACAAATTTGGGATAAGGCATAGGCTTTGGAGTCAGATAGACTGAGTTCAAACGAAGAACATTAGAAATAAATACACTGGTATATTTTAAAAGTCTGTTTCATCCTCTCATTTCTCTAAAATACAGGAGACTGACTAAATAAATATATTGTCTTGTGGGACTTATATAATATATATAGATTTTATCTATCTATCTATCTAAAACAACTGAAGCATAAAGGGTGATGGAGTAAATGGACCCATACAGATGAGAGACTTTTACATTTTATAAGACAGTATTTTATGTACAGTATTAAGTCTAAGTAAACCATGAAAAGTTAGGGGTGTATGATTTAGCACTTTAGAGCAATCATTCAAAAGTAATACAAATAGACAATCTGAATAGTTTTATATATATTAAAGTAATAATGAATAAATAATAAATAACCTTCCAAAAGAGAAAGCACCAGGCTCAGAAGAAATTATACTAATTTTATACAATACTTTCAGAAGATAGAAGCAGAGGGAATACTACTTCCTAACTCATTCTATAAGGCCACAAAACTACAGAGCAATCTCTCTTCTTGTACACAGTTGCAAAAATTCTCAATAAAATATTAGAAAAATGAAACCCAACAATACGTAAAAATAATTATACACTATGACCAAGTGAAATTTATTCCAAATGCGCGTGGGTGGTTCAAAATTCAAAGATCAATTAATGTAATCCACCACATCAACAGGCTAAAGAAGAAAATTAACATTATTATATCAATACATGCAGAAAAAGCATTTGATAAAATCCAACACCCATTCATGATAAAAACTCTCAGGAAATTAGAAATAGAGGGAAACTCCCTCAACTCAATAAAGAACACTACAAAAAAACCTACAGCATACTTAATGATGAAAAATTCGAAGCCTTCCTACTAAGATCAGGAACAAGGTGAGTATATCATCGCTCACAACTGCTTTTCAACATTGTACCATAAGTCTTAGCTAATGTAATGAGACAAGAAAAGGAAAGAAAATATATACAGATTGAGAAAGAAGAAATAAAACTGTCTTTGTTTACAAATGACATGATTGTCTATGTAGAAAATCTGAAAGAATTGACAGAAAAAACTCCTGAACTAATAAGCAATTATAGCAAGATTGCAAGATACAAGGTTAATATACAAAAGTCAATCACTTTCCTATACACCAACAATGAACAAGTGGAATTTGACTTTAAAAACACACTGCCATTTACATTAGCACAAGCACAAAAAGAAATACTTAGGTATAAATCTAACAAAATACAGATATCCCCAGCTTTTCAAAAGTTCACTTTACACCTCTTCACTTTTATGAAAGACCTACATTAGTACCAAAAGAAATCTGAAGAGGATCTTCACTTTTACAAAAATAAAATAAAATAAAATAAAATAAAATAAAGTAAAGGCAAAAAAGCAAAAATAGCATATGGTGTTTGTTTTGTAGGGAGCAGTTATAGAGGCAGCACATACCCCAAGCAGCCAGAATGGCACTTCTAAGCTCTTTGCCTGGGAACTACACTCAGCATCTCAACATCAAGCCATCACAGCTTTGAACTGACTCTCTGAGCATCTGTGCTTTATCTTGATTTATGTTCTGCATCCATCAACAATATGTGTCCTAGGTAATTGTTTCTTCACTTTATGCCATTTCAGCATGTTAAAGGCTTCATAGGAACCTCTGCTTTTGGATAGTAGGGGAAACCTCTATATACAAGATAAATTTGAAGATAACTATTAATACAAAATTCTGATGAGAGATATCAAGGAAGAACTACATGAATGGAGAGATATTTCATGTTCATGGATAAGAAGACAAAATATTGTCAGGATGTTAGTGCTTCCCACCTTGATGTGCAGATTTAATGCAATCCCAGTCAAAATCTCACGAAGTTATTTTGTGAGTATCAACAAATTGATTCTAGAGTATAAAAGAGTGTTGAAAGACTCAGGATAGCCAGTTTAATACTGAAGGAAGACTGACACTACTAGACTTCAAGAATTATTATAAAGCTACAGTAATCAAGACAGTATGGTACTGGTGAAAGAATAGACAGATAAATGGAACAGAATAGAAAGACAAGAAGTAGACTCACAAAAATATAGTCAACTGATCTTTGACAAAGAGTAAAGGCAATACAATAGAGCAGAGATAGTATTTTCAACAAATGGTGCTAGAACATCTGGACGTCTAATACATGAAAAAACCAAAAAATGAATCCACACACAGATCATATACCCTTCACAAAAATTAACTCAAGATAAATCATAGACCTAAATGTAAAAATTCAGAGCTATAACACTCTTAGAAGATAATCTAGGAGAAAATCTAGATGACCTTGGGTATGATTATGACTTTTTAGATACAACAGCAAAGAAATATTTCCATGAAAGAAATAATTGATTAACTGGACTTAATTAATATTAAAAACTTCTCTGCAAAAATAATCTCAAGAAAATGAGAAAGACAAGCCACAGACTGAAAGAAGATATTTTAAAAAGACACATCTGATAAAGTAGTGTTATCCAAAATATACAAAAATTCTTAAAATTCAACAATAAGAAAACAAACTACCCAGGACTTGAACAGACACCCGATCGAAGAAGATATACAGACGGTAAATAAGCATATGCTCCACATCATATATTATTAGACAATTGCAAATTAAAACAGCAATGAGATACCACTACACACCTATTAGAGTAGTCAAAATCCAAAACACTGACAACATCAAATTTTGGTGAGGATGTGGACCAACAGGAGCTCTCATTCATTGTTGGTTGGAATGCAAAATGGTACAGCAATTTAGAAGAGAGTTTGGCAGTTCCTTACCAAAGTAAACATACTATTAACATATGACCTAGCAATCATGCTCCTTAGTATTTACCCAAGAAGTTAAAAATTTATGTCCAATCAAAATCCTGCACACAGCTGTTTATAGCAGCTTTATTCATAATTGTCAAAACTTGTAAGCAACCAAGATGTCCTTCAGTAAGTAACTTGTTAAATAAACTGTAGTACATCCAGACAATGGAATATTATTCAGTGCTAAAAAGAAATGTGCTATCAAGCCATGAAAAAACATGGAGGAAAATTAAATACATATTCCTAAGTGAAAAAGTCAGTCTTAAATAGCTACATATGACATTCTGGAAAAGGCAAAACTATCGAGACACTAAAAAGATCAGTGATTGCCAGGAGTTGGGGCAGGGGAGTTGAATAGGTAAAGCACAGAGGATTTTTAGGGCAGTAAAACCATTCTGTATGATACTGCAGTGTTGGATTAATGTCATTATACATTTGTCAAAACCCATAGAATATACAACACCAAGAGTGAACTGTAATGTAAACAATGGACATTGGGTAATAATGATTTATCAGTGTAGGTTCATTGATTACAACAAATGTGCTACTGTGGTGTAGGACGTGGATAGTGGGGGAGTCTGAGTTTTGTAGAACAGGAGGTATATGGGAACTCTCTGTACTTTTGAGTCAATTTTGCTGTGAACCTAAAACTACTCTGAAAAATAAATTTTATTAATTAAAAAAGTGATACAAAAAGGCGTACATAAAGAACCAATAGATAAATTTAAATGAAAGCATAAAAATATTCAGATAAATCAAAAGAATACAGGGAAAAAGGAGCATAAGCGGAAAAAACACAGATGAGACATAGAAAACAGAAGAGCTAAGTAAAACAATATCAATAATTACATTATATTTTAACTGAAAGACACGAATTAAAAGGCAAAGACTGTTAGACTGTATAAGCAAGATTCAACTATATTCTCTCTACAAGAGATGCACTTCAAATGTAAAGACATAAATATATACCATTCACACAGTAACCAAAAGAAGAATGGAGTGGCTATATTAATATCAACAAAATAAACTTTAAGACAAAAGGTATTACCAGAGATAAAGAGTAATATTTCATAATGATAAAAGGCTCAATGCATCACAAAGACATAACAATCATAAATACACATGCATTTAATAGAGAAGTTTCAAAATAAGCAAGGCAGGTATCAACAAAATTAAGGAAGAAGTAGACATATTCACAATCATTGTTGAAGATTTTAACAGTCTTTTCTAAACAATTGATAGAATAACTAGACTAAAAAAATCAATTAATATATAGTAGATATGAACAACATATCAACCACTTTGAAATCACAAAAGGAATTAGAATTTATTTTGAATTCTGAAAGATAATGAAATATAAGCTATCAAAATTTGAGTAATGCAACTTTTAAGGAAGCTGTAAAAAGAACAAAGTAAGTCCACAGTAAGTAGAAGGAAGGACATAACAAGAAATCAAAAACAGTAGATAATATTAATCAGGTCAAAAGTTAGTTCTTTTAAAATATCAATAAAATTGATTAATCTCTATTTTGACTAATTAAGAAAAAAAGGGAAAGGAAACAAGTTACTAGGATCAGGAGTGAAAGTTGGCTTATCACTACAGGTCTAACAGACATTAAAAGGATAATAAGAGAATGTTATGAACAAATTTATGCCAACAATTTGAAAAGTTACATGAGTTAGACAAATTATTTGGGCAATACAACTTACCAAAACTGACACAAAACAAAATATTTAAAATCTGCATAACCCCATGTCTGTTAAAGAAATTAAATTGATTATCAAAGCATTCATGCAAAGGAAACTCCAAGTCCAGGTGGTTTCACTGGTGAATACGATCAGTCATTTAAGGAAAAAACAACACCTGTCTTACAGAAACCCCATCAAAAAATAGAGGAAAAGGGAACAATTCCAGATTTGTTTCATAAGGGCAGCATAACTCTGATACCAAAATATGAGATACGCCATTACCAAAATGAAGAACAATATTCCTCATGAACATAGATTTAAAAATACACACCGACTATTAGATCATTTAATCTAACAATATGTAAAAATAATAATACATCACAATCAAGAACACACCATTAGATCATTTAATCTAACAATATGTAAAAATAATAATACATCACAATCAAGAATAGTTTATCCTTGGGAGGCAAGATTGGCTTAACACATGAAAAGTAATCGATATAATTCACAATATTAACACAAAAAGAATAAAAACATATTATCATTTCAATAAACATGGAAAAAGTATTTGACAAAATCCAGCACTGATTCTTGATAAAAACTCTCAGCAAACTTGTATTTCATAGGATCATCCTAAATTTGACAAAAGAAATAAGTGAAAAACCTACAGCTAGCATCATATTTATGGTGAAATATTGAATGCTTTCAACCTAAGATCAGGAAAAAGGAAAGATGCCCATGCTTGCCACTTTTATACAACATTGTACTGGCAGTTGCAATCAGTGAAATTTTAAAAAGAAAGAAAAGGCAAAATATTTGGAAAAGAGTAAGTAAAACTGTTTATATCTGCAGATGGTATGGTTGTTAGTGTAAAAATACTAAGGAATCTACAAAGCATGTACTTTAAATAAGTGAATTTAGAAATATCACTGTATATAAAATTAATATACAAAAAAGAAAATTTTAAAAATTCCATTTATAATAGCATCAAAACTATAAAACAGCAGTAAATTAAACAAAATACATAAAAGACCACTTTTCTGAAAATGAAAAAACACAGATGAAAACTAAATAATTAGAGATACTGACCATTTTACGGAATGGAAGACTCAATTTTGTAAAAATGTCAATTTTCCTCAAATTGATTTATGGATTCAATGCAATTCTAATCAAAATCCCATCACGACTTTTGCATATAAATGACAAGCTGATTCTAAAACATGTATAGAAAGGCAAAGGATGTTGAATATCTATAGAAATGTTGATAAAAACAAATTTATAGTAGTTATATGACCTGATTTATAGACTTACTGTAAAGGCTACGGTAACCATAAAAGTTTGGTACTGGCATAAAGATTAACAAATAGATCAATGGCACGGAACTGAGAGTCCAGAAATAGATTCACACTATATTGTCATTTGAGTTTAACTTACATACCTAAAACAATCCAATGAAGGAAAGGAAAATTTGTTTGTTTGTTTTTAACATCTTTATTGGAGTATAATTGCTTTACAATGTTGTGTTAGCTTCTGCTGTATAACAAAGTGAATCAGCTATATGTATACATATATCACCATATCCTCTCCCTCTTGGGCCTCCCTTCCACCCAACCCTATCCCACCCCTCTAGGTGGTCACAAGGCACCAAGCTGATCTCCCTGTGTTAGGCAGCTGTTTCCCACTAGCTATCTATTTTACATTTGGTAGTGTATATATGTCAATGCTACTCTCTCACTTCGTCCCAGCTTACCCTTCCCTCTCCCAGTGTCCTCAAGTCCATTCTCTACATCTGCATCTTTATTCCTTTATTCCTGTCCTGCCCCTAGGTTCATCAGAACCATTTTATTTTTTTAGATTCCATATATATGTGTTAGCATACGGTATTTGCTTTTTTCTTTCTGACTTACTTCACTCTGTATGACAGACTCTAGGTGCATCTACCTCACTACAAATAACTCAATTTCGTTTCTTTTTATGGCTAATATTCCATTGTATATATATGCCACATCTTCTTTATCCATTCATCTGTTGATGGACACTTAGGTTGCTTCCATGTCCTAGCTATTGTAAACAGTGCTGCAATGAACATTGTGGTACATGTCTCTTTTTGTTTTGTTTTGTTTTTTCCCCAACAAATAGTGCTAGCATAACTGGATAGCCATATGGGAAAAAATGAATTTCAACCACCAATCTGACACCATACATAAAACTTAACTTTAAATGGATTATTAACCTAAATGAAAAAGCTAAAATCCTAAAACTTTTAGAAAAAAAAGAAAAACATCTTTGTGACTTGGTGGAAGGCAAATGTTTCTTATACATCAAAGAAAGCAATAGTATAAAAGGAGAAAACAATCATGAATTCGACTTCATCCAAATTAAAATTTTCTGATCATCAAAAGAAACCATGTAGAAAATAAGTATGCAAGCCACATAAGGAAAATAGAGTCACAAAACAATTATATGAAAAAAAAATCTGATAGCCAGTATATATTGACATCCTACCACTCAATAATAAGAAGACAAGCAATCTAATTGTAAGAAGAACAAAATATTTGAGCACCCACTTCACAAAAGGAGACATAAGAATTATTAAAAGGCACATGAAAAGTATTCAACATCATCTGTAATCAGGCAAATACAAATTAAAACCGCAATGAGATACACACCCACCAGAATGGGTAAACTAAAAAGACTCATACACAACCAAGTATTGCAATAACTTGTACAAAATTGTTAATAGGAGTTTTATTCATAATAGCTAAAAATCTAAAGCAACCCAGGTGTCCTTCAAAAGAAGAATGGATTAAAAAGCTGTGATACAGTCAAACAATATAATACTACTCAGAAATAAAAAGGAATGAATTGCTGATACATGCAATGACTTGGGTTAATCTCAAAATAGCATACTCAGTGAAAGAAGCCTTACATGAAAGAGTACATACTATAGGATACCTATTATATAACTCTCAAACAAGCAAAACTTATTTTTATATAAAAAAATCAAATTAGGGTGGATAGTGTGGGGATTAACTGGGAAGACGCATGAGGAAGGAAACTTTCTGGGAAGATGATGATATTCTGTATTTTGATATTCATTTATATCATTTAGGTGTAATCATTTGTTAAAAGCCAGAGAACAAATACTAAAGATTTGAGCATTTCATTTCATATACATTTATATAAAAATAAAAAGCTCTGAACTTTTTATTTTAAGTGATATGGCTGCTGAAGTATTTTGTGGGAAGTGTACTAATGTCTGTAATTAATTTTGCATTGTGCCCCCCCAAAAAACCTGGATTAACTAATGGATTGAGGGATGGATAGGTATGTGATAAAGCAAATATAGTAAAATCATAATGGTAGAAACTAGGTGATGGTAACATGTGTGTTCATTGTAAAATTATTTCTACTTTACTGCAAGTTTTTAAAATTCACAATAAAGGGTTGGAAAAAGAGGTCAATAGCGGAGATGTCATGGAATGTTTAAAAAAAACATAAAAAAGCAGGAAAGAAGGTTTAAGGGAAGAAAGAACAGATGGGAGAAATAGAAAAGAGATAACAATATGGCATACTTAAACGTAATCATATCAATAATGTTCTGAATGTAAATAGTTGAAAAATTCCCCATAAAAGTAAGAAATTGTAAGAATGCATGAAAAATCAAAGACCTAATTATAGGCTATTTACAAGAAACGCAGTCTAAATGTAAAGGCACAGATTGGTTGAATGTAATAGGGCAGAAGAAATAAACCATGCGACTGCTAAACATAAAGCTGGTGTGGCTATATTGCTATCAGACAAAGTAGGTTTAAATATAAGAAGAATTTCCATAGAAAGAAGGATAGTCACAACAATAACATTCAATTAATCAAGAAGACACAATAATCCTTAATGTGTATGCATCTAGGATAGAGCCAGCAGCAATTGTAGAATGTACACTTTTCTCCAGTATGCATCGTATGTTGCTAAGAAAGACCATAATTTCAGAGTGTGTTCTCTGACCACAATGGAATTAAACTAAAAATCAAGAACTAAAAGAGATCTTAAAAATCCTTAACTATTTGGAAATTAACAACCACTTCCAAGTAATCCATGCAACAATAAAGAAATTACATAAGAAATGTATTTTGGACTAAATGATAACAAAAATACAGCATATCAAAAAATGTGGGATGCGCTAAAGAAGTGCTGACAGGGAAATCCATAGCTTCAAATACTTATATTAGCAAAGAAGAATGGTCTAAAATCTATGTTTTAGCTTTTACTTCAAGAAAAGAAGAGGAATGATGAGGAGGAGGAGGAGGGGAAGAGGAGAGTGTATTAAACCCAGATTTTGTGTGTGTGTTTATAGTATATATATATATATATATATAGGGAAATACTACAGATAGTGAAAACCAATAAATTAGAAAATGAACACAAAACAGAAAACAATCAATTAGGCTAAATGATGATTTTTAAAAGATTAATAAAATTGATGAACCTCTAGCTATACTAATCAAGAAAAATGAGATAAGACCTCAATTAGCAATATCAGAATGAAAAAGGTGACTACTACAGATCCTCCAAATATTAAAAGGATAAAAGGATAATAAGAGAATGTTATGAACAACTTTATGCCAATAAATTCAACAAGTTAGACAAAATCTTTGACAGAGACACATTGCAAAAATGGAACAAAAGGCAATAGAAAATATGAATAACCTTATGTTAATTAAATTAATTAAATTCATAATGAAAAGCCTTCCCACTATGAAAACTCCTAGCTCAGATGTTTTGTTAATGAATTCTATCAAATATTCAAGGAAGAAAGGCAAATGCTATTTCAACTCCCAGAAAATAATGGAAGAGGAAACACTTCCCAAAACTTTTTATGAACTCAGTATTAACTTGATTCTGTAAGTGAAAACATTATAAGAAAGCAAAACTATAAACCAATATCTCTCATGAACATAGATTCAAAACTCCTTAACAAAATATTAAGTCAAATATAGCAATATATTTAAAAAGACAATATATCAAGACCAAGTGGAGTTCATCTGAGAATACAAAGTTGGCTTAATAGTTGAATATCAATCCACGTAATTCACCATATTACTGGAGTAAAAAAATATGCTCATATAAATGGATGCAGAAAATTAATTTGATACAGTTTAAAACCCAGTCATGTTTAAGAATAAACAAAATAGCCTCTCAGGTAACTATGAATACAAGGGAACTTCCTCACTCTGTTAATTAGAATCTATAAAGAACATACACCTACCCGGAGCAACTAGGCAAGAAAAAGAAATAAAAGGCATCCAAATTGGAAAGAAAGAAGTAAAACTGGCACTATTTGTGGATGACATAATTTTTATATACAGAAAACCCTAAAACTTCCACCAAAAAGCTATTAGAAATAATAAAAGAATACTTTAAAGTTGCAGGTTTCAAAAGCAATATACAAATATCTGTTGCATTTGCATACACTAACAATAAAATAGCAGAAGGAGAAATTAAGAAAACAATTCCATTTATGATCATATCAAAAGAATAAAATCCCCAGTAATAGATTTAAACAAGGAGACAAAAGACCTGTACTCTAAAAACTATAAAATATTGTTGAAAGCAATTAAAGAAGACACAAAGAAATGGAAAGATATTCGGTTCCCATGGGTTGGAAGAACTAACATTGTTAAAATACCTATATTACCTAAAGTAATCTACAGATTCTATGCAATCCCTATCAAAATCACAGTGACATTTTTCACAGAAATAGAACAAAAATTTCTCAAATTTATATGAAACTATTAAAGGCCCTTAATAGCCAAAGTAATCTCAAGAATAAAGAACAAAGCTGGAGGTATCACACTCCCTGATTTCAAGTTATATTACAAAGCTGTCATAATCAAAACAGCATGGTACTGGCAGAAAAACAGAAACATTGATTAATGGAACAGAGCTGGGGGCCCAGTAATAAGCCCACACGTGTATGGACAATTAACTTACAACAAAGAATACAATGGAGAAAGAATAGTCTATTCAATAAATGGTGTTGGGAAAACTGAACAGCCACATGCAAATGAAAGAAATTAATCTACTATCTCACATTATACACAAAATCAACTCAAAGTGGATTAAAGAATGAATGTAAGGACTGAAACCATAAAACTTGTACAAGAAAAATAGACAGTATGCTCTTGGAAATCAGTCTTAGCCATATTTTTCTGGGTATGTCTCCTTAGGCAAGGGAAACAAAAGCAAAAACATACAAATGGAACTATATCAAACTAAAAAGCTTCTGCACAGCAAAGGAAACTCAGCAGTGTTTAAAGGGGTTTGTTATGAATAACAAAAGACACCTTTATTTCTTTTATTGCTTAGGAAATTCCAAGGGTTTTAGGAGTTTTGTGCCAGGAATAGGAAAGAAGACCAAATTACAATTTTTATTATAAATCACAATATTACAATAGAGAACCCAAAAATAGATATATTGATTTTTTCCCATTTGCTTATTTATTTTAATTTTTATTTTATATTGGGGTATAGTTGATTAACAGTGTTGTGTTAGTTTCAGGTGTACAGCAAAGTAATTCAGTTATACATATACATGTATCTATTCTTTTTCAAATGCTTTTCCCATTTAGGTTATTACAGAACACTGAGCAGATTTCCCTGCTGCTATACAGTAGGTCCTTGTTGGTTATCTATTTTATATACAGCAATGTGTACATGTCAATCCCAAACTCCCTAATTATCCCTCCCTCCCCCCTTCACCCCCGGTAACTGTAAGTTAGTTCTCTAAGTCTGTGAGTCTGTTCTCTAAGTCTGTGAACTTAGTAAATATGTTCATTTGTGTCGTATTTTAGATTCCACATATAAATGATATCATATGATATTTGTCTTTCTCTGTCTGACTTACTTCACTTAGTATGATAACCCTTGGGTCCATCCATGTTGCTGTGAATGGCATTATTTCATTCTTTTTAATCATTTTTGACAAAGGTGCCAAGGTAACTGAGTTGGGAAAGGATAATTGTTTTCAACAAATGGTGCCAGAACAACTGGATATCTGATATGGAAAAAAAGTAACATTGGCCCTTACCTCATGCCAGTCATGAATATTAATGTGACATGGATCATAGACTTTAACATAAAAGCTGAAATTATGAAACTTAGGAGAAAATCTTTTTGACCTTGGGTTATACACAATTTTCTTAATTAGGACACAAAACCCACAAGCCATAAACAATTGATAATTTGGACTTCTTCAAAATTAAAACCATGTGCTCTTCAAAAGACATCGTTTAGAAAATGAAAAGAAAAGCTATAGAGTGGGAGGAGATGTTCACAGCACATATATTTGATGTAGGACTTGTGTCCAGAGAATATAAATAACTCTATAAAAATTCAGTAATAATAAGAAAAACAATCCAATTATAAATGGGTAAAAGATTCGAACAGCTCACATCACAAAATAAAATATATGAATAATCTGTAAGTTCTTGAAAAGATGCTCAGTCATTAGGGAAATGCAAATTAAAATTACAAGATACTACCACACACCTAAAAAAATGATTAAAACAACAACAACAAAAAGACTGAGGACACCAGGACAGGCATACCAAGTGCTGTTGAGAATGTGGAGCAACTAGAACTTTTATGCATTGCAAGTGGAAATGTAAATGGTACAGACACTTTGGAAAAGAATTTACCACTCTCTCATAATGTTTAGCATACATTTATCATGTGAGTCAGCAGTTGTACTTGTAGATGTTTCTCAAAGAGAAATCAAAACATATGTCCACATAAATGTTCACAGAAGCTTCATTCACAAGAGCTGAAAACTAGAAACAACTTACATGTACAGCAACAGGTAAATAGATTTGTTAAAGATTAGTGTATTTGTATACATATTATGTGAGCCAGCAATTCCAGTTCTAAGTATTTACTCAAGAAAAAATAAAACCATAAGTCTACACAAAAACTTGTTTGTGAATGTTAATAGAAGCATTATTTATAATAGCAAAAATTGGAGGTGATTAGCTGCCCATCAACTGGTGCGCGGACAAACAAAATTTGGCAAATCTATAATATAGGATGCTAGTCAGCAGTATAAAAGAATGAACTACTGATAACAGCCACAACTGCATCAATCCACGTCATGCTAAATGAAAGAAGTCAAACACAAAAGAGCACTTACTCTATGATTCCATTTGCATAAAATTCTGGGAAATAACTACTACTTTATAGTTACAGAAAGGAGATAAATAGTTGCCAAGGGTTGGAGTGGGTCACATTTATTCCAAAGGGGCAGGAGGGAACTTTCTGGCATGATGGGAATGTTCTATATCTTTACTTTTGTGGTGTTATGGGCACATATGCATTTGTTAGACATTGTCAAACTGTACACCTAATGAGGATTCATTTATGCAAATTATTCCTCAATACATCTGATTTAAAAAATCTGGATGATGTAGTTAAAGCAGTGCTTAGAATGAAATTTACAACATTTAAATTCTTACATTACAGAGTAGGTGGGAAAATTCAAACACTCTGTAAACTGGTATTAATATAATATCATTGACAGCCTAATAAGATGGGTAACATTGTTCTCATTTTACAGAGTAAAAGCCAGGAGATGCCAGCTTAGTGTTTGGCTCATAGCAATTACTCAATGAATGTGTTGAAATGCCTTGCCCAGTCATCAAGCCAGTCACTTGGTCAGTGGGCAAAGCCAAGGATACAGCTTTAGTTTCTGGACGGTTGGCTTGGTGCTCCTTACACTGCATGGTGATGAATAGGTGAGAGGGGAAGGAGAAGGACAGTAGACACGGTGGTATGGAGGAATGCCTAGGTGGGTCAAAATGTGTAGTGTGCTTGTTTCCTGCCACAAGTTGGTGTTCTGGTGGCCATCAGTATAGGGATGTCGTTATTGATTTCATGAACTCCTGGGAGTCAGACTTGGGTTTCTGCCAATGGACATAGCAACTGTGGGAGTTTCCAAGCACAGTGAATGCATCATGGTGGGTCCAATATCATTCCTGAGTAGTGTCAGCTCTGTCTGTAGATACAGTGTGCATAATGGACAGGGAAATCCAGATGCACATAGAGACTCTTTCCCAATATGTGGAAGTCCTTTCTGCTTCTTCTCACCTCACACTTCTGAAACTTTCTGTTAGCAGGCTCAGTCTCCCTCTGCAAGGCCAAAGCACACAGCTCCATCCAGGATGAGGAGCAAGAGAGAGGAATGGGGATGCTCATAGGAGGCCTGGAGCAGCTGGTTGCTGGTGCTGCAAGGCTTTCCTGAGAGAGGAGAGAGGGGGCAATGCTGAAGCCCTCTGTCCTACAGTGAGAGAGAAGGGAAGGAGTTGAGAAGTGAGGTGCATGCTGGAGTGCTGAGATTCACAGTGGTTGCAGGATCCCAAGTGGACAGTTTGTCTCAGCCTATGCTTCCCCCTCAGTCAGAGCCCCAGAGCTGGTGAAGCATACACCCTATTTGATTACTCTTGCCTTGGATAAGGGAAGTTCTCTCCCTGCTTACAGCCTTTGCACATACTATTTTCTTTGCCTGGAAAACTCTTCTCCCAACTCCTCACATGGCTGATTACCTACTATGTATAAAATAGATAAACAATAAGGACCTACTGTATAGCACAGGGAACTATACTCAATATTTTGTAATAACCTACAAGGGAAAAGAATCTGAAAATATATATATATATATATAACTGAGTCACTGTGCTGGACACCTGAAACTAACACGACATTATAAATCAACTATACTTCAATAAAAAACAAAAAGAAAAAGAAAACAAAGTCAAACACAAACTTTTCCCAAACCTGGGCAAGCCTGCTGAGCTTCCGACTTGGATGTGGCTCCCAGTCTTCAAGAAATGCCTTGGGACATCCTCACGGTACATGTCCAACTGATCTTTGAATTGAACTGTACTCCTTTGGGATAGAGGCTGGGGCTGGGGTGCTCCTCCTGTACAGAGCAGTCCTGCATGAAGCCACAGTAGCAAGGCCACTGTCAGGACCTCCCAGGATTCAGTGCATTATACTTGTGAACCCGCAGTACCCTCTTGCCCCTTTTTGTCTCTGCCTTGTGGAGACAACTGGGAGGAAATTTCTACACCTTTCTGAACCTCAGTTTTCCCACCTTGACCTGGGTCAGAAAGTCTTAAACAGGAGTCCTAGGGGCTGCCAAGGGTGGGGCTTTTGTGGGGGAGGGTAAGACAAGGAAGAAGGAGCTCAAGCAGGCAGGAGCTGAATGTCACATTCCACTTGTATCTGTTCTACATTCTGAGCCCTCCATTCACAGAGTAAGAATTCTGTAGCTAAATCAAGTTGAAAAATCTCAGGGCTGGGCACTTTGCCTTGAATTTGATTTTCACAGCTCTCAGATCTCAAAGAACCATCCTTTCTTTTTCTCTGGCCTCTTTTCCCTGTGATCCCTCCCTCCCCACTATTTCCCTTCCCCTCACTTGCCCAATCCCTCGCTCCCTGGAGACCATTTTCCCAAGTTGCAGATGCCTTTCACTGGGACCCTGGCCCAAATCCTTGTGACGGGGCACACCTGCCTGGATTTGGGGAACAGTGCTGGGCCTGTGGAGTCTGAGGCCCGCCAACCAAGAAAGCAGTCTGGAAAACTTAGACTGCAGGCAGGCTCCTTGCCTACATGCTGGAGACTGCAGTCAGTGAAATGGCAGCAACCGGTAGCCAACTTGGGAAGAGTGAATACTTCCTTTTCCTCTGAGCCAAGGCTCAGTGGTCCTGTGGGGAACCTAGAATGTGTGCCAGTCCCCAAACTCTATTCAAAGCATTCAAGCCAATGAGTATTTATGAGGATCTTACTTTGTGCCAGGCCTGGTGCTGAGCACTCCGATGCTGCAATGAGTAATCAGTGAGTTGCAAGGCTCTCTCAGTCTTTCAAAGGAGCTTGACACATGTACTGGTGATATCAATACTAATACAGAAGGAGAGATCCAATACACGTGCCCCCTCCCAGCCTCTGACTTCACGTGGTCTCTTGACCACAGATCACATTACTCTTACCCTCTCCAACCCCAAGTCCAGAGAGAAGGGAGGAGGCTTAAGCACTCTGAGGAGTGGGCATTGTAGAATCTCAGAGGCCTCATCATGCCCCTACAGGCTGGAGATGAGAGCCTTCCAGCCCAGCAGGGCTCCTCGGCATCTTTAGTCCAGGTCAGGATCTATTTTACTAATGGTTTCCCCAGGGCTGGCCAGAGCACTGCCCAGATGCTAGAGCCTCACTGCTCCCAGGCTAGTAACATGTTGTCTTCACCAATTAACAATTGAAAGACAAGACTGTTATAGGGAGAGAGGGGATGCCTTCTTCAATTTCAGGATCTTTCCTTCGTAAGCATTGAGGATTGACTGACTAACGTTCTAATGAAGACTACCCTTTGCAAAACGTGGTTTTTATTCCGTTTAAAATCCTCAGAATTTCAGAGAGGGCAGAGTTTCAGCTACCACCAGTGCCCATATCAAGGTGTGCTGCAAGTTCCGCCAAGGATGTCCCCAAGGTCACTGGGCACTATCTGGAAGCTCATCATGGCACTTGGGCTTGGGCCTTGGACCGCAGGATACCCAGAAATGAGGTGAAGTTTATTCCTAATTTCTCTCCTTCTGTTCTCATAGCACAAACAGGCTTGGAGGAAGGGACTTGGCCTGGGGAGATAGAAGATCCAGCAGATCAGAGGAAGAGGGAGGGGAGGCAGAGAGGAATAGTGGAAGGAGTCTAGATTTTGGAATCAGGTGATCCAAGGCCCAATTATGCCACTAGATGTGGACCTTAGGAAAATCACTTCTCTGATCCTTAGTATCCTTATTTCCAAAAAGGAGATAAAGATAGTACCTCCTTCATAGGGTTATATTGAAAATTTGAGATATAATTTACAAAATGCCTGAAACAAGGTAGACTGCTTAAAATAGGAGCTATTGTCAGAAGTAGTATTGTCCCACTATCATCACTAATATCATCTTGATCAACAATCTAGATCCTTTGGGGACCTAGAGCAGGTGACACTGAGCATGCTTGCCACTTGAAGCATGTGGTTTAATTACCTTGTCTTGAAGTGAGTGACCCTAGTTGTTGAAGAAGTATGGTACAGAGCCTAGGTATGAGCTCATTTAGAGAAATCCAAGCTGCCTTGGAGTAACTTCTCTACAAAAAGAAATTCCTGGCCTTTTTCTGAAAGAGGAATGGTATTCTGTTGTGATGGTTAAAGTGACCTTGTCAGTATCTCTGCAGGTCACTGGACCTGATACTCTTCCAGACTGGCCTTGAGTACATTCCACCTCCTGCCACTTCTGGCTCCAGGGTCCACTTCCTGATGGCTCAGTGGGGGAAAGAACGGCATGGTAACTCCATTCTCAGGCAGTCACACTGGCTTCACAGCTGTGGCTCTTTGAGGATGCTGACTGCAAATGATGAAGTGTTCCACTTATGCTGGAACATGCTGCCCTTTGTGACGTTCAAGTGCCTACTCCATGTGTTTGGACTGATGTAGTCTGTCTTCCAAATGACAGGTTTTAGGGTGTGTAGGAGGGTGGCACAGCATTTCAAGACGGATCAGTAAATGAGAATTCCACGTCCCATTTGCTCCATTTGTAGTCTTGCTGAGCCATGCTCTCCTAAGACTGTAGCAACATCAGGAACCCTCTGGGGTGACATTCTGTTCCTATCCCAAGGTGTTGGTAAAGCTGTGTCTTTGTCTGAAAGCTAAACATATTCCTTGGAACTAAGGTGGGACAATTTTTATTTTCCCATTTTACAGATGAGCTAACGGAGTCAGAGAAGTGAACTCACCTAAGGTCACAAGCTAGTAAGAGAAACAAAACAGTGTGATATCGAGGGGCCTGGTAGGCTGTGAATGTTGACAAACCTGTAGTAATCAGACAAATGGCACCTCTTCTCACCTCTCACCTCCCCTCCTCTCCCATCCCCTCCCCTCACCTCTCTTTCCCTTCCCTTCCCTTCCCTTCCCTTCCGTTCCCTTCTCTCTCTATGCTCTACCCCTTGGTAATCTTACCCATTCTTACAGCTTTCAATATTTTCTGTATGCTTATGGCTCCCAAAATCATATCTCCAAAACTGACCTCCCCTCTAAACTCCGATGTCAACTTGACATCACTACTTGACTATCAAATAGTACTTCTTTAGAAATTTTTTCAAGTTCTAGCCAGGGAAATTAGTCAAGAAAAAGAAATTAAAGGCATCCAAATTGGAAAGGAAGAAGTAATACTATTTCTATTCACAGTTGACATAAAAATGTTAAAGAATCTATAAGAAAGCTACCAGAGCTAATAAAGAAATTCAGCAAAGTTGTAGGGTACAAAATCAACACACAGAAACCAGTTGTGTCTCTATACACCAGTGCTGAACAATTCAAAAAGGAAATTAAGAAAACAATCTCATTAAAAATAGCATCTATAAAGTAATTTAACCAAGGAGGTGAAATACCTGTAGGCTGAAAATGCAAAGCATTGTCAAAAGAAATTAAAGAAAACCTAAATAAATAGAAAGGCATCCCATCTTAATGGGTAAGAAGACTTAATATCGTTGGGATGTCAATACTCTTAAAGTGACCTACAGATCTAACACAATATTTATCAAAATTGCAGCAGCTTTTTTTTTCAAGAAATAGAAAAGCTGGACTCTAAACTTCATATTTGGAATTACAAGGTGCCCCAAATAGTCAAAATGATCTTGAAAAAGAAGAACAAAATTGAAGGACTTACACTTCCCCAATTTCAAGCCTTACTGCAAAGCAGCAGTAATCAAAATAGTGTGGTACTGGCATAAGGGTAGAGATACAGACCAATGAAATAGAACTGAGGTCCAGAATTAAACCCACACATAAATGGCTAACTGATTTTTGTCAAGGGTGCCAAGTTCATTAATGGGGGAAAGAATAGCGTCTTCAACAGGTGGTACAGAGGCAACTGGGTTTCCATGGGCAAAGGAATAAATTTGGACTCCTTTGTAAATAAGATCGTCTATACCATTTTTTTCAGATTCCACATACATGCGTTAATATATGATATTTGTTTTTCTCTTTCTGCCTTACTTCACTCTGTACGACAGACTCTAGGTCCATCCCCTATATCACACCTTGAACAAAAATTAACTCAAAATGGATCAATGACCTAGAGCTAAATCATAAAAGTCTTAGAAGAAAACATGGGGGTAAATCTTCATGATCTCAGAGTTGGCAATGGATACTTAGATGTGACACAAAAAGCACAAAAGCAACAACAACAACAGCTAAATTGCACTTCATTAAAATTAAGGTAAACGTTTATGCATCAATGTACATTATTATGAAAATGAAATGGCAATGTACAGGATGGTAGAAAATATTTGTGAATCATACATCTGATAAGGGTTTTATATTTATTATATACAAAGTACACTTACAATTCAATAACTAAAAGACATAAACTCACAAAAAATGAGCAGAGGACTTGAATAGACATTTCTCCAAAGTATATATGCAAAGGGTAATAAGCACATGAAAAGATGTTCAACATCTTTAGTTATTAAGGAAATGCAAGTCAAAGCTTCAGTGAGATATCACTTCACATCTACTAGGATGTCTATAATTTTTTTAAAGAAGGAAAATAACAAGTGTTGGTGAGGATGTGGAGAAATTGGAACACTGGTGCTCTGCTGGTGGGAATGCAATTTGGTGCAGCCTCTATATAAAACATTTTGGCAGTTCCTCAAAAAGCTAACTATAGAATTACCACATGACCCAGAAATTCCACTCCTATGTATATATCCAAAAGAACTGAAAAAGAAAATAACTCAGCTACCTGTACTTGTCCAATGCTCATGACAGGACTATTCACAGTAGCCATAACATGTAAATAACTCAAGCATCCATCAACAGATGAATGGATAAGTAAAATGTGGTATATACATATAATGGAAAATTATTCGGTCATAAAAATAAATGAAATTTCTTACATATGCTACAATAAATCTTGAAAACATTATGTTAAGTAAACTAGTCAGACAAAAATGGACACATTGTATGATTTCACTTCTATGAGGTACCTACACTAGGCAAATTCATAGAGATAGAAATTAGATTAGAGGTTACCAGGGGCTGGAATGAGGGAAGAATGGGAGAATATTGCTTAATGGTCATGGGGTTTCTGTCTGGGGTGATGAAAAAGTTTTGGAAATAGTGGTAATGTGTTCACAACATTGTAAATATAATTAACGCCACTGAACTGTATACTTAAGAATAGTAAAAAATGACAAATTTTATGTTATACATATTTTACCACCCAAAAATGGTGAAAAAAATGTCAAAATTTATCTCAGTCCTGTGCACTTATCTCATCCTACACTCCCTCACCTAGATGCCTGTTTTCTAGTTTTCAGAGCTTAAATTTTATCCTTCTTTTGTTAAATTTATTTCTAAGTTTTCAATTCTTTGTGATGCTATTGTTTTCTTAATTTTGGGGGGGGGGTTGGTCATTCCTATGGTATAGAAATGCAACTAATGTTTGTGTACTTGTTGATCTTGTATCCTGCAATTTTTCTGAATACATTTGTTAGCTCAAATAGTATTTTTGTGGTGTTTAGAATTTTCTGTGTATAAGAATATAGTTTTATTTCTTCCTTTTTAATCTGAATGCCTTTTATTTCATTTTTTTCCTAATTGGCCTGGCTAGAACTTCCAGTACAATGTTGAATAGAAGTGGTGAGAGGGAATATCCTTATTTTGTTCCTGATCTTAGGGGGAAATTTTTCAGTTTTTCAGTATCATGTATGATATTAGCTGTTTTTTTTTTTTTTCATAGAACCCTTTATCAGGTTGAGGAAGTTTCCTTATATTCCTAGTTTGCTGTATGTTTTTAATAGGGAAGGACGTTAGGTTTTGTCAAACAGTTTTTCTGGTATTTACTAAGATCATGTGGTTTTTGTCCTTTATTCTATGAATATGGTATATAATATTGAGTATGATAACATTTTTTGGAAAGTAGTCAAGTAAAAATAAACAATAGATTCTGTAGGGGTACATAACATATATTTCAAAACTTGGAAAATAAAAGACAGGGACCTGATAAACCCAAAGTTTGGAACCATAGTCACTGTTATGGGAAGGGAGGTTGGGGTGAGCTAGGGAAGGAACACCCAGACGGTTGCAATGCTGTTGGGAATGTTCTTGTTCTTATTCTGGGTGGTCAGTGGATCCGTGTTTGTTTCACCATTTTGCTCCAAAATGTTCTCTTATTTTTCTGTCTGTATCAGATATTGTCAACAGGTGTAATACATGGGACAACTAAAGTGTCTAGAAAAACAGACCTCATCCTGTGGGCATCCAGGCTGGCCTGGCAGCAGAGAAGGAGCCTCTAGGAGAGGAGCAGTGGTGCCAGGGTACAGGGCAGAGTCTTGCCTGGGGAAAGGGGTCCCAGGGATCATAGGCACTCAAGTGGAGATGGACAAAAGCATCTTCAGTATTAAATCTATCCTACTGGTTGGTTGGGCATTCCTGGAGGGCAGGTTGAGTATCCTGAGTGCCCAGCATCCAGAATGTGCCTACTAACGAAGACTCCACATAGACAGAAGAGTGCAGGCCCACCTGTGCGAATCTAACTCAGGACCCAGTCAAGGCCTGGAACCCTAGCTCCTGAAGTAGAGTGGGAGAAGTGCTTGTACAGACCCTCAGGGTAATAGATGTGATCCTGCTCCATAAATTGTAAAGCCTCGTGTCCATAGAAATGTTTAGGGGTCTGTGCCGTTTCCCTGAATTTCACCCCAGCCTGAGGCTGCTTGGAGTCAGCCCACCTCTCTTTCATTTGCCCCTGAGTGTACTCGTGAAGCTGGAGAGATCGGCTCTGCAGAGCCTTCAGGTTTGTATTGGAATCTTGTGGCCCTGAACGGAACGGATGGATTGGCAGCCATTTGGAATCAATGCATTATGATTAAAGCCTCAGTGGGTAATGCAGGGCCCTGCAGATGGAGGCCTGTCACTTCCGCTTGTGTTCCTACTCCATCATCTCTGGCTGACTCCTTGGCATGCTGATGCAAGGAAGAAGCCTGGAACCCCAGTCTGATTCTTCAGCGCCTATTGGGATGTTCTGGGTCTTCGCACATGTCAATGGGGGAAACACCTTCACCATTCCAGGTGCAATCACCATTCTGGCTGTCTTTCTTTCCTCCCCATCCCCAGTAAATGAATCCCTATTAACACGTACCTGGGCAACTAACAGTCTCTGAACCAGTCTCTCTGCCTCCGTGATTCCCCTTTTAGTCTGCTTTCCATGCGGCAGCCAGGGTGAGCTTGTACAAATGAAAATGTGACTGTGCCTTGGCATCTGCCAACCTCTTCCTCTCTCTCTCTCTCTCTCTGACTCTGCCCCTTCTGCTCCTTATTATAAGTACTCTTGTTATTATATTGGCCCACCCAGATAATCCAGAATAATATTCCCATCTCACGATCTTTAACTTAATCACATCCACCAAGTCCTCTTTGCCATATAAGGTATTATATATCCACAGGTTCCAAGGATTGGGACTTGGGCATCTCTAGGGGACTGTTATTCTGACTACAACACTTACCAAAGTCATATAGTTTTAGAAATTGTTTTCTAGATTCAGTCAGATTTTCTATGTAGACATTCATGTCATTCATTTGCAAATGAAAAGTTTTTTTCTTTTTCAACCTATATGCTTCTATTTCTCTTTCTTTTTCTTTTTCTTTTTTTCCTTTGTTTTGAGGAGGGGTTTACTGTGCCGGCTAGAATCTCTAGTACACTCTTAAGTAGAAGTGATGAAAGTGGACTTCTTATTTTGTTCCAGATCTTAAAGCAAGATCTGTATTCCACTGTTGTGTGTAAAGTGTTCTATAAATGTCAATTAGGTCACATTGGTTGATAGTGTGGTTCAATTCTTCTGTATCCTTAACTGATTTTCTATTTATTGTGAGCAAGGTATCAAATTGTACATGTCCTTTTCTCTTGTACATGTCCAATTGTACATGTCCTTTTCTCTTGCAATTCTGTCTTTTTTTATGTTTCAAAGATCAGTTATGAATTACATAAATGTTATGAATTTTATAGTCTCTTGATGAATTGACCTCTTGATCATTATTAAATGACCTTATTTATCCCTGGTAATATTCTTTACTCTGAAATTTACCTTGTCTGACATTAATATAGCCACTTCAGCTTTCTTCTTAATAGTGTTAGTATGGTTTATCTGTTCCATCTTTTTACTTTTTAGCTATTTGTGTCTTTGTATTTAAAATGTCCTTCTTGTGGGAAGCATAGAATTCAGTCTTGCCTCTTTATACAGTCTAAGAATCTCTGCTTTTGGTCAATTTGAACCATTGCACTTAATGGGATTATTGGTATGTTTAGGTTTAAATCTATCACCTTGCTGTTTGTTTTCCATTTGTCCCATATGTTTTTTGATCCCATTGTCCTTTTTTTCTTCCTTCTTTTGAATAAATTGTATATTTTTATAATTCCATTTTATTTACTTTTTGAGTTCTTAGCTATAACTTTTGTTTCGTTATTTTAGTGGTCATTTAGGGTTTATAGTAAACATCTTTAACTTATCGCAGTCCACCTTCAAGGAATACCATACCATTTCACAGCTAGTATAAGAGTCTTACAAGTATACTTCCATTTGCCCCTTCCCAGTCTTTTTGCTATTATTGACACACATTTTACTTCTACATATATTATAAATTACACATTACTTTATTATTTTTGCTTAAGCTGTGATTATCTTTCAAAAAGTTTTAAATAACAAGAAAAAGAATCACATATATTTACCCACACAGTCACCATTTTTGGTGCTCTCCAGCATTTATAGTCACATTTCTATCTGTTATCATTTTCCATCTTCCTGTTTCCTTTCTGTAACAGCTTGTAGGGAGGATCTCCTGGTGGTGATATCGTTCACCTTTTGTATGCCTGAAAAAGCCTTTATATCATTTTGCTTTTGACTGCTACTTTTCCTGGATATGGAGCTTTAGGTTGACAGCTTTATTTTTCTTTCAATGCTATTTTTTAACATCTTTATTGGAGTATAATTGCTTTATAATGGTGTGTTAGTTTCTGCTTTACAACAAAGTGAATCAGTTATACATATACATATGTTCCCATATCTCTTCCCTCTTAAGGAGCAACAGCCTGCATGTTTCAGAGACGGACAGAATGGAGTGTATGTAATGGTAACGGGACACTGGTCCTTCTGACTGGAAGCTCCCAGAGGGCAGCAGGCACGTCTGGTCCCATAGAGATGTGTCCAGTGGGGTGGGTCCTGGGGGCGGGGTCCCCAGGAACTAAGGGGGGAGGGACGAGGAATGAGAAGCTCCACTGTGGGAGGCGTCTCCCATCTTCTTGAGCTGAGCAGCAAGTGGTGTGAGCCACACTGAGTGTCTTCTTTCGCTGTCGACTTATTAACCCAGGGACCATCACAGTGGAGCTTCTCATTCCTCGTCCCTCCCCCCTTAGTTCCTGGTATTGAATTATGGTTTTCTCAGGGTATATGCCCAGTAGTGGGATTGCTGGGTCGTATGGTAGTTCTATTTTTAGTTTACAATGGAGAAAAGACAGCCTCTTCAATAAGTGGTGCTGGGAAAACTGCACACCTACATGTAAAAGAATGAAATTAGAATACTCCCTAACCATACACAAAAATAAATTCAAAATGGATTAAAGACCTAAATGTAAGGTCAGACACTATCAAACTCTTAGAGGAAAACATAGGCAGAACACTCTATGACGTAAATCACAGCAAGATCCTTTTTGACCCACCTCCTAGAGAAATGGAAATAAAACCACAAATAAGCAAATGGGACCTAATGAAACTTAAAAGCTTTTGCACAGCAAAGGAAACCATAAAGAAGACCAAAAGACAACCTTCAGAATGGGAAAAATATTTGCAAATGAAGGAACTGACAAAGGATTCATCTCCAAAATTTACAAGCAGCTCATGCAGCTCAATAACAAAAAACAAACAACCCAATCCAAAAATGGGCAGAAGACCTAAATAGACATTTCTCCAAAGAAGATATACAGATTGCCAACAAACACATGAAAGAATGCTCAACATCATTCATCATTAGAGAAATGCAAATCAAAACTACAATGAGATATCATCTCACACCGGTCAGAATGGCCATCATCAAAAAACCTACAAACAGTAAATGCTGGAGAGGCTGTGGAGAAAAGGGAACCCTCTTGCACTGCTGGTAGGAATGTAAATTGATACAGCCACTATGGAGAACAGTATGGAGGTCCCTTAAAAAACTACAAATAGAACTACCAGACGACCCCGCAATCCCACTACTGGGCATATACCCTGAGAAAACCATAATTCAAAAAGAGTCATGTACCAAAATGTTCATTGCAGCTCTATTTACAATAGCCAGGACATGGAAGCAACC
This sequence comes from Physeter macrocephalus, assembly GCF_002837175.3. Lineage (NCBI taxonomy): Eukaryota > Metazoa > Chordata > Mammalia > Artiodactyla > Physeteridae > Physeter > Physeter macrocephalus. The sequence goes on from NC_041234.1 coordinate 119,217,920, forward strand.
TAAGTGTCCATCAACAGATGAATGGATAAAGAAGATGTGGCACATATATACAATGGAATATTACTCAGCCATAAAAAG
>NC_041234.1:119218100-119225843 GCF_002837175.3 Physeter macrocephalus
AGATATGGGAACATATGTATATGTATAACTGATTCACTTTTTTGTAAAGCAGAAACTAACACACTATTGTAAAGCAATTAGACTCCAATAAAGATTTTTTTAAAAATCTACAAACAATAAATCTGGAGAGGGTGTGGAGAAAAGACAACCCTCTTACCCTCTTGGTGGGAATGTAAATTGATACAACATGTCTCTTTTTTTCTGTCTCCTTTCAAGATTTTCTCATTATCACTGGTTTTCAGAATTTGTCTATGATGTGCCTCAGTGTAGTGTTCTTCATGTTTCTTGTGGTTGGTGTTTGCTGTGTTTTTTTGGTTTACGGTTTTCATTAAATTTGAAAAAAAAATTGGCCATCATTGTGTTACACAATTTTTCCGCCCCCTGTTTTTCAGGGATTTTAGTGATATGTTTATTAGGCCCCTGGAAGATGTTCTATAGCTCAGTGATGCTCTGCTATTTAAAAAAAAATCACTTTTCTCTCAACTTTCCATTTTAGATGGTTTCTGTTGCTGTGTCTTTGAGGTCATTTATATTTTTTCTGCCATTTCTAATCTTCTGTTAATCTCATCCAGTAAATTTTTAAAATCTCATACACTGTAGTTTTCTTCTGTAGATGTTTGATTTGTGTCTTTTTATAGCTCTGTGTCTCTACTTACTTTTTTTTTTTTACCACATGGAACACAATTATAATCATTGTTTTGATGTTCTTGTCTGCTAATTCTGACATCTGTGTCATTTATGGCTTTGTTTCAACTGATTGATTTCTTTGCTGTTGTTTATATTTTCCTGGCTTATTGTATGCCTGCTAATGTTTGTTTGGGACTAGGTATTATGAATTTTACCTTGTCAGGTGCTAGATATTTTTGTATTCCTATAAATGTTCTTGAGCTTTATTCCACAATGCAGTCAAGTTAATTAGAAACAGTTTTATTCTTTGGGGTCTTACTTTTAATATTTACTTTCTGGGAGCGAGGCATTGTTCAGTCTAGAGCTAATAATTGCCCAGTCCTGAAGCAAGACTTTACTGTGTACCTTCCCCAATGCTAGTTGAATTATGAGTTTGTCCAGTTGACTTATGGGAGCAAGTCCTATGCCAGTTTCTGTGTGAGTGCTGTGTTCTTCACTCTCATCCTTGCTTTCCCCAGCCTTGAGTAGTTTCCTCCCATGCATGTGCTGATCAGTACTCAGCTGAATACTTGAGGGGGATCCTCTGCAGATCTCTGGAGTTCTTTCTCTATACGTCTCTCCCTTCTCCAATATTCTGCATTTGAACTCGAGTGCCATTGTCCTCCCAGACTCAGCTCTGTCTCCTCAACTCAGAGGTACTGTCAGGCTCTGCCTGGGTTCCCCCTCCCTGCATCACAGCTTGAGAACTCTTTCAAGGTAGTAAGCTGGGACAATCATAATGCTCAGCACGTTTGTTTCCTGTTTTCTGTGGAATCTCTGTCCTTTGTTGGGTGATGTACAGTACCTTGAAAACTGTTGCTTCACATATTTTTGTTTCTCAAGCAGGAGGATAAATCCAGTCCTTGCTACATTATCCTGGCCAGAAGTGGGAGTCTCAATTTTATTTAAAATTAAAATTTTATTTAAAATTAAATTTACATTGAAGTAGCCACATATATATTTGAACAGTACCATTCTAGACGATTACAGAAGTTCAGTGTGGCTGAATTGCAGAAAGAAAGGAGCATGTCGCCAGATGAAGCTGGTCTAATCGGGCTCTCTGTTTTAGATTCAAGCTATTTGCCACCCTAGCTTTACTCAGCCCTACATGCCTTCAAGACACAAAGTCATTTTCTTAATGAAAAGCCCCATTTGCCACTGCTATTGCCATATCACCTAGAACTGCCAGCTGTTTCAGTCACCCCCTCTTCCAGGGTAAGGGCTAGTTTCCATTATATCTCCATTGAGTCCACTGTGGTGTTACCAAGGCCTGATACAACTGGACCCAGTAGAAGAGTCTAGACTCAGAGGAACTGCCTCATTGAACATGGGATCTCACTTCCATAAGTGAGAGATGCCTGAGGGGCCAGACAACACATCTTGGAATTACAGGTGAGGTAATAACTTCTGAGTTGGATTTTCAACAATAAGCAATGGGAGACAGGGTGGATTGTTTTGAGGCAAGGTGGTTCCATTCCGTTCCACCTGTCCATGGGTGTCCAGTGTGACTGAACAACCAAACAAATTTCTTTTGAAACTCTGGCCAGCTCCATAATTTATCACTTGCTATTTGCTTTCACTCCTTTCTTACCTCAGTTTACTTTTTCCTTCACTCCTGCTGTCCTGTGACTGAAATTCTAAATAAAATCTTAGGATGCAAACTTCGCCTTAAGGTATGTTTTTTTAGGCAACCCTGTGTAAGACTGTTTTGTAGGTCATGGTCAGAATTTAGGACTTCAGGGCCCTGCAGAGCCCATGAAGTGTGTTAAGCGGGGGAGTGATAAGTGTGTGCTTTAGAAGTTTCACACAGGCTCCTGAGGGGAGAATGGGTTTTATGGAATAAGAGTAAAGGCAGTAAGGCCAGTTAGGGAGGATAATGCTATAGTTTAATCCAGAGTTGATGTCTGCTTGGACTAGGGTGGTAATGGTGAAGTAAGGGAGAAGCTGATATATTAGAGAGGGATTTGGGAGGTAGAATCAAAAGTAACTGATGATGGGATAGATGAAAAATAGGAGGATGAGTGAGGAGTCATAGTGGAATCAGAAGTTACTAGCTTTAATAACGGGTTGAATGTTGTCATTCTCTGATATGAGGGAGACTGGAGCAGAAAGTTTGGAAGGAGAAGGTGAATTTGATTTTGAACATATAGAGGATACTACAGGCCATCTAATAGGATGGATTTAGTTCTGCCTTCGTGGGAGTGAGCATGCATTCCTCAGTCCCTCAGTTATTACTGAGCAGTTGCTTAGGGACATGACCCAAGTCTCTTGGTCTTTTGGTTTTGCCCAGTAGCAGAGCAGAAGTCAGGTCTCTGGGACTAGAAACATTTTTCTTATGGTTTACTTTGATTTCTGTCTTGTAGTTCACCTAGATGCCTGTAGACTTTGAAAAATACCACTGCTCTTTAAAGAACAAGGGCCCCAAAACCCTCAGCAGGAAGCTGAGACCCAGCTGTGCTTGCTGTGGCCCCTTTAATGTGGCAATCTGAACTGTGCCACCGTTACGCTACCACCGCAGGCTCTCCAAGAAGCAACAAGCAGACCCAAAGCCCACCCGGGGCTTCTCTGCCTCATTTCGTTGGGCCTTCAGCTCAGGCTCAGCAATGTTCTCTCTCTCCCAAGGAGTGCCGAGGCTCAGCCTGTTCATCAGGCCCCTGTCTGGAGCTTTGAGGATTTAGGTTTAATTCTGAGGACAAGTCTCATCCCAGGCATAAAGCTTGAGGCTTTTGGGTCCTCCCAGCAGGCAGCTGTGAGGCAGGTCTAAGTTATTACTCAGGCCGAGTCGTTAACTATCTGGAAATTGAAGCTATTTGTACCCCTGCCAAGTACAGCTCTCTGGTCTGGAAGAATCCCGGCTGTGTCTTGAACGGATGAGTAATTCTCTCCCCACACTACAGCTTCATCTGTAGGCAGGGTCCAACTACCTGTGTAAATAGACTGACTGGGCAAAGATTTGGCAAAACTATGCTGCACATTATGTGGCTTCCAAGCCTGCACCTGCCTACTTGTTAGTCTTATATCCCAGGAGCTGGTCCCAAGTTGAAACAGCCCAGGGTAAAAGGATGTGGTCCTGGGTCTTGTCTGGAGTATTTTGGTTTGCTTCAATGCCACAGACATTTGCGGGGTGTCTATTAGCTGCTCTACTGAGCACATGGCCATAGGTCACACCTGGTCCTTGCCCTGTTGAAGTTGGAAATTTGGAGGCACAGGCTGATCTGTGATCAGCTATTATATAGAAATTAGTGATAGGTTCTCTGAGCTACAAGTTACCCTGGTAGCCAAATAACCAAAGGGACTGCAATCCAACAGGTATCCAACTGCAATCCAAGGTATCCTGGAGGAGGTAGCATCTGAGCTGAGTCTTTCGAGAAGCAATTCTTTAGACGGGTGGAGATCAGACTCAGGGTACTCCAGGCAGAGAGGACCGTGTAAGCAAGAGAAAAAAGTGATATGCATTCCTGGAATAAACCCCACTTGATCATGGCGTATGATCCTTTTAATGTGCTGTTGGATTCTGTTTGCTGGTATTTTGCTGAGGATTTTTGCATCTATGTTCATCAGTGATACTGGCCTGTAGTTTTCTTTCTTTGTGGCGTCTTTGTCTGGTTTTGGGATCAGGGTGATGGTGGCCTCGTCGAATGAGTTTGGGAGTGTTCCTCCCTCTGCTATCTTTTGGAAGAGTTTGAGAAGGATAGGTGTTAGCTCTTCTCTAAACGTTTGATAGAATTCGCCTGGGAAGCCATCTGGCCCTGGGCTTTTGGATATGGGGAGGGGGAAGGGTAAGCTGGGACGAAGTGAGAGAGTGGCATGGACATATTGAAGCGAATATATAATAATGAGATATAAAATAGACATGTAATAAAGCTGGAAGGTCGGGGTGAAAAAAAAAAAAAAAGTGATATGGAGCTGAATCCGCTCAGGCAGCAGGATGAATTCTGAGGTGTTTGAGGGTAAAGAAGTGCGAATGGAGGAGGGGCAACAGCCCTGACAGGACAATCCTCGGAGATCTGACAGCCACATTGTCAAGTGTGTTATTCAGCACGTGCCCTGGAGCCAAGGAAGTTGTTTGAACTGCATGGCGGTAGGCAGCCCTGTGACAATCAGGAAGACCTGCCTTTTGAAAAAGACAGTCTAGAGAAAGATCATTTGCAGAGAAAATACAGTTCTATTCTAAGGCTTTCAGCAAGAGTTGAGGAGGGTCTGATCTGAAGCACCGGCAGTGGGGTTGAAAAAGAGAGGGCCCATTGAAGACATACTGAAAGAGAGTGAATGGATAGGGTTTGTCCCCCAAATACAAAAGAGAGTCAGAAGGAAGGTGGTTCCTCCAATGACTCTCCTACGAGAATAAAGGCACCACTCCTGAGATGGGAAGTCCTGGAGAAACAGAAGAGTGGGGGTGAGCTGATAGGGTCAGGTTTGCCACATTGGAGTGCAAGGGGTCTGTGAGGCACAGCTGCCAAGAGAGAAAGGGCCCACGTTAAATCTTCAGCTTCTAATCTGGTCCGCTGCATGGCACCGCCCGCGCAAACTCAGGTGGGGATGTGGCTGCTCTTTACCCGGTAGGGCAAAATGGGTGCCTTGCCACAGGGATGGCCACACCTAATTCCAAAAGCCTCATCAAATGCGAAACCCCATGAGGCTCCCAAGCTGGCTCCAGTCCCGATCCTGTCTCTGCTGAGGAGTAACTTCAGTTAAATAGCCTGCAGAGTAAAAGCAACAATTTTGTTCATTTTCTTGTTGGCAAAACACCCAAAAGTAATAGGATGATTTTAGCAGCTTTTACAGGCCTTTGGGGGCGATTACCAGGACTCAGTAATGGAAATATCAAACCTCTTTTGCCACAATTAAATGCTTTCCCTCGGGCCTCTGTAGAATTGTTGATTGGTTGATGGGAACCCACTCGGGGGACTTTATCTGCTAAGGCCTAGAAGCCAGTCCATCTGAGCCTTCTTGTGTTGGGGATGGGTGTGGGTGGCCTGTGGCAAAGAGGATAAGGAAGCCCCAAACTCCAAGCATCCTGGCATCCCAGATGTAGAATGCGCAGGTCCTCAGATTCCACCTCATGTATCACTCCTACTGTACCAATAAAGGCATTAAAGCTTCAATATGGGTCAGGGACTGGTCCAAAGCCACAGAGCCAGTCAGGGGTGAAATCAAATTTGACCCCACTTCAGACTCCTGGCTTGGTGTTCTTACCTTTACCCCATCTGGGCTGATCTTCCACTGCATCCATCCCAGTGGGGGTAGTTCAGAAGCAGCAACTATGGGGTCAGACTTTTTCCATACTAGCCATGGTCCTATGGGTAGTGGGGACCGGGGAAGAAGCCCGGGAAGCCCTCTGCTGCGAATGACTCAACAGAGAGTTAGGGCCCCCGGGCCTTGGTAGGTGGGATCCTGTCCCCCAAGAGGCTGCTCAGAGAGCCCCTTCCCAGTGGGAAACATTGCCAGGGGCTGGCCTTCGCCATAGATGATTAGCATGCAGCTCAATAAACTACTTCATTAACCACCACTGACACTCAACATACGACCTAGTTAAAACCAGTCTTTTCTATTCTTTCCAACCTCTGAACTCATCAACTACTAACTTCTCCCTTGTTCTGGTTCTTTCTGTCATAGAAACTTTTAATGTCAGCTGCTCTTTCTCCATAGTGGCGAAACTTGAAGGAAGATTGGGGAGCCTTGAAAGAAGGTTTCTTTCAGTAGGAGAGGGCTGTGGTGGCAGTGGAAGAGGGCGGTGTCACAGGCAGGTCTGTTTTCCATCTGCAGCCGGACCAGTGCGCCCCTCACCTGCCCTCAATGATGGATGCTGCCTCACCACTCTCTGCCTGGGCCCTTCAAATTAATCTGGACCTCAGGATTTGCACCACCTCTCAGGAATCTGCCCAGAAGCACTATCCCATGCCTGAATGCTTGGGAAAAACTGAAGTATGACCCTTCTCTGCCAGTCCCTAAAGGGAAATGGATGGCTGGGGCAGCAGTGGCGAGCAAGGGCAGGACACCTGTGATTTTCCAATGCCTTGCTGGGTAATTTTAGTATCATCCAATTTTAGGGAGCAAATGAGTTTGGGAAGGTGGCAAGTGGGCAGAGACCTTTGGGAGAGACTAAGGCTGGTTCGTGACCAGGGCACAGGGCCAGACAGGAATAACCTGAATAACTTGCCTCCAACATGCCAGGGCACAACTTCTAAAAGTTTGCAGTGAAGCCGTTGAGTACAAGGATGATATCCAAGATGCCTTGCCCAGAGTTGGCACCAAGGAAATGATCATCGAATGAATGGTTCCAGATGGATGGAACACAGTTCATGGACAATCATTTTCATTTAATTTTCTCTAATTTGTTCTTCCAGTTATTTCCACTATATTTCATTTCATGTATTAATTTTGGTATTGAAGCTCTGGTCTATGAGCACTTAGCACAGTGTCTGGGACACAGTGAGCAGTCAGTAAATGTCGCCTGCTATTATTATAAATTAGCATTTTAAGCCTTGTTAATAGCCTGTAGCTATTTTTGGTCTCCAAGTCAGTCTTGGAGCCACGATCTAGTCTCACACAGCAACTAGAGTGATCTTTTAAAAACACAAGTCAGAGCACATCCCTTCTCTGCCTAAAGTCCTACAATGGCCCCATTTCATTCAGAGTAAGCGCCCAAGTCCTTATGGTGGCCTGCAAGGCCCTCTATGCTCTGGACCCCAATGTTTTGCTGCCCTCCTCCCTCCCCCGCCCATTCCTCTCCTGTGACCCCAGCATCCTTGTTGCTCCTCAGTCTTGCAAGGACCATATGCATTTGCTGTTTACTCTGTCTGGGTCATCCTGCTCAAGAGGCTTCTCCTTAGGGAAGCCTTTCGTGAAGGTCAGATTTAAAGTTAGCTTCCGGGCTTCCCCGGTGGCGCAGTGGTTGCGCGTCCGCCTGCCGATGCAGGGGACGCGGGTTCGCGCCCCGGTCCGGGAGGATCCCACGTGCCGCGGAGCGGCTGGGCCCGTGAGCCGTGGCCGCTGGGCCTGCGCGTCCGGAGCCTGTGCTCCGCGACGGGAGAGGCCACAGCGGTGAGAGGCCTGCGTACAGCAAAAAAAAAACAA
>NC_041234.1:119225927-119235153 GCF_002837175.3 Physeter macrocephalus
CCGCGTACCGCAAAAAAAAAAAAATAAATAAATAAATAAATAAATAAATAAATAAAATAAAAAGCTTCCTCAGCTCCTCTTCAAACGGTTCTGATTCTGGAGAGGGCAGTTAGCTCCACTTGATCTTTCCCTTGTTCATTAATCTGCTTACACTGGGACCTGGAATGATTTTAAAGAACAGGGCAGCCTTTCAACTGATGTGTATGTGATGTGAGTGAGAAATAAACCTGGGTTGTTTTAAGCCATGGAAAATTTGAAGTTGTTTGTTTCTTCAGCAGAACTTAGCTTATCCTGATTCCTACAATCAATCTTCAAGTCAAGTCATTAAGAGCTGCATGGATGCTTTGGAAATTTCAGGCAGAATCCTTTCCTGAAGTAGTTGGGAGGCATGCCTAGCAGGATAGTGGGAGGTCAGCTCCCACATTCACTAGCACATTGCTGTAAAATGCGGTGTACAATTTTCCCAAACAGGTCACTACTGGGACTTTGGATGGAAGGATTCTTTGTTGTGTGGGACGATCCTTCACAGAGCAGGGTGTTCAGCTTCCCAAATTCTAGTCTTATCCCTTCAGGCATTATGACAACCAAACACACCCCACCATTTTTAAATGCCTCTTAGGGGGCTGCATCATCCTCTGTTGAGAACCCCTTGGGTAGGTGCTTGCAGACATTTCCATTAAGGCAGTCAACCTACTCCTAAGGTGAAACTCTCTATGCAAAGGCTATGCATATGAACCTGGCCATGATCAGACAATGTGAAGATATTGGACTGGCTGATAGGCACTATTTATTATCCGCATTTAATGAATGAAAATACTGAGGCTTCAGAGGTGAAATGACTTGTTCAAGGTCATATAGCTTGTGAGTGGATCCACATCTTCCGGTTTGCAGTTCATACTGTACCCACTGTCATGATATGTGTGCCCAGTGCCCACTGGAGCAAATTAGTACTACAGTGGAAGCGGCCCTGCTGGATGTGAATGGAGTCAGGGTGGTGAGGCTTAACACCAAGAGTGAAAACTCGAATCTCCTCAGTTTGATCCTCCAGCAAGGAGCCAAAACCTGGCAGGCATGAGCAAGTTGAGAACACATCCACACCCTGATAAAGCCAGTTCCTCTGTCTAGGCTCACTGTAAATTCCCTAGGGTTGGTTGGGAGGGCTCCTTTTTCCCCTGAGACCAGATTAACTCCACTGTTATACACACCATAGTATCCTGTACCTTCCCTCCCTAACCCTCATCACATTTGCAGTTAATTTTCTTTCTTTTTCTTTTAACATCTTTATTGGAGTATAATTGCTTTACAATGGTGTGTTAGTTTCTGCCACATAACAGTGACTCAGCTATACGTATCCATATATCCCCATATCTCCTCCCTCTTGGATCTCCCTCCCACCCTCCCTATCCCACCCCTCTAGGTGGTCACAGAGCACCGAGCTGATCTCCCTGTGCTATGCGGCTGCTTCCCACTAGCTATCTATTTTACGTTTGGTAGTGTATATATGTCCATGCCACTCTCTCACTTCGTCCCAGCTTACCCTTCCCCCTCCCCGTATCCTCAAGTCCATTCTCGAGTAGGTCTGTGTTTTATTCCCGTCCTACTCCTAGTCTCTTCATGACGTTTTTTTTTCTTAGATTCCATATATATGTGTTAGCATACGGTATTTGTTTTTCTCCTTCTGACTTACTTCACTCTGTATGACAGACTCCAGGTCCATCCACCTCACTACAAATAACTCAGTTTCATTTCTTTTTATGGCTGAGTAATATTCCATTGTATATATGTGCCACATCTTCTTTATCCATTCATCTGTTGATGGACACTTAGGTTGCTTCCATGTCCTGCTATCACAAATAGAGCTGCAATGAACATTTTGGTGGAAATAAAAACAAAAATAAACAAATGGGACCTAATGAAACTTAAAGGCTTTTGCACAGCAAAGGATACCATCAACAAGACCAAAAGACAACCCTCAGAATGGGAGAAAATACGTGCAAATGAAGCAACAGACAAAGGATTAATCTCCAAAGTTTGCAAGCAGCTCATGCAGCTCAATATTAAAGAAACAAACAACCCAATCCAAAAATGGGCAGAAGACCTAAATAGACATTTCTCCAAAGGAGATATACAGATGGCCAACAAACACATGAAAGAATGCTCAACATCATTAATCATTAGAGAAATGCCAATCAAAACTACAATGAGGTATCACCTCACACCCGTCAGAATGGCCATCATCAAAAAATCCAGAAACAATAAATGTTGGAGAGGGTGTGGAGAAAAGGGGACCCTCTTGCACTGCTGGTGGGAATGTAAATTGGTGCAGCCACTATGGAGAACAGTATGGAGGTTCCTTAAACAACTGCAGTTAATTTTCAATGTCAGTTATGCCCCTCCCACACACACATACACACACAAAGAGTTGAGCTCTGTGGAAGCAGGGACCTTATCCATCCTGTTCACTTATGTATCCCCATCTCTGACACCGTGTTTGGCATATGGTAAGCACTCATGGTACTCATGAATGCTGTTCACCAGCTTCTAGCTCTCTATTCAGGACACATGGTAGGAATACATTTCTTGGCCCTTTAGCAGTTGAGTATGGCCATGTTAATAGTTCTGACCAAAGAGTTCTGAGTGAAAGTTGCATGTTACTCCCACAGAGAGCATCTAACCTCCAGTGTAAAATGCTCTGGAGGAGTTCTTCTTCCCTCTGTCACAGTGACCAGCAGCATTCAAGTTGATGGCTAATACGTCAGCTTACTTCCTAGAGTGAAGAGACATGGAGCAGGCTTCTAGCCTTCTAGCAATGAATATGCAGTGTGAATAAGAAATAAATCTTTGTTTAAAGTAAGCCACTAAGTTTGCAGGGCATTGTTTGTTACTGCAGTATAATATGGAATATTCTGACATAGAGTACTCAATAGATATTCATTAAAAGAATATTTCCATATTGACTTGACTCTGAGGGTCAAAAATAATAAGTCCACAGGCCATCTGAAAATGCTAAAAGATAATGGTAACTTTCTGGAACGAGATAGAAAATAAGTAAAATAGCAAATAGCGCATGAAAGGTTATAGGCTATTTTTAAAACGAAAACTTAATGAAGATTACTAATATCAAGTACTACTGGGATCAAACTCAGGAATAACAGAAATGGAGAATGATCCAGAAAGTTTAGTACATCGCTATGCTCTGGTTAAAGGGTAATATAGAAGGTATGTGGCAATGGCTACGGCCCAGGCAATTATTATATAGCCTGTGTAATGCAATATATATCTGCATATAAAAAGACTTTGGCTGAAACTTTTTTCTCCTGGTAAAAATTGACGTCATCTCTGAAATCCTTTAATATGTAGTTCCTTATTTTCTACCTTGCACAAGAGTGGCACTGTTTCAAGGTGGGGCTGGAGTACTGAGTTAGGATTAGAAGTAGCCTGGATGTCTGGGGGTCTCAGCTAGAGAGGATTTCTAGGGGGAGGGGCAAATGTGTAGCTGCGGTAGCTGGGGGACAAAGAAGTTTCTACAGTGGGCAGAATGTTCAGAAGCTGAGTAGTCAGACATACTTGAGCAAGTGTACCTGCAGTTCAGGTTAGTGGTTCCTTTTCAACATCTGTTTTCATAATAAAAACAATAGTAATAGACCACGTTTTTGGCACGCTAAGAGTCAGGCTGTATTCTAAGTGCTTTACAATGCCATTAGGCAGGGTGCTATTACACATAATGAAGAAACTGAAGCCCACAGAGGTTAAGTAACTTGCCCAAAGTCACAGAACTAACGGATGATAAGGCTGGTATATTGCCCCCTGGAGGTCTACCTCCAGAAACCAAACGTCTTAACCATACAGCCGTGTTTAGGACTATGATGAAAAAGTGGTAGAGGAAGCAGTGTAAATGTGCAAGCAAAGTGTGGGACATGTGTAGCGGGTGGCCAAAGGATGATACATTTTAATGTGTTTGCTAACCCACCAGCCAAAAGCCCAGCCCTGCCTCCTGATCCCTGCCTTCTCTCCACTCCTGCCTTCAGGCTTTCTTCTCATAATTTTAGATCATCACTCCTGGATTTAGTTCCTACAAGGTTCCAAGGCTTTAGTCCTGTTAAACGTCGAGCCAGAGCCACTGCTCAGATGAACGCTGTTGAGGATGAGGCAAAAAAGGAGGGCTTACACATTTGGGGTGCATTTTGATCATGAGGGGATAGTGAAAGTGTACATTCACCCTCTACATTTGGTGTTTCAGTGTCAAAATCAGGTCGTGGACCACACCTGTTTGTCTTGGGGATGGGATTGGAGGGGGCAGGTAGAGGCTACAGAAAAGATACCTACGCTTCATTCCTTTATCCCTTGGCAAGTTCACAAGTCAGTGAGCATTATTTGTGAGAAGAGAAAGGGTTTCTGCACATACGTCAGGCCCTTAACTCAGTCTGCTTTTGGATGGGACCGATAAGGGAAAAAGTTCACGGGCTCTACGCTTTTAATTTGTCGGTCTCCTGGTGTGCTGCGAACAGCAGCCTGGGGTCAAAAGTTAATAGCCAATTAGAGAGTAGCAAAAGCCAAGACCAGAGAAAGTCTCTGCATCAGTTAGGGATGGACGCGGGCCTGCTGCTGGCTCTTGGCATAAGGATAGAATTACCAGGCAGAGGGATAAAGAGTAAAAAGCGACCAGAATTTTCAAAACCCTGATGAGTGAAGCTTTTCATTCAATAAGGGTAAGCAGCAACCATTAGCTGTGTGTGTCATTCCTAGCATCATTGTGTTTCCAAGGCAACTGGATTACCAGGGAGACTTGGGGAGTGTGTATTGGTTTAAAGTGTGTTATCGGAAGTGGCTCCGGCCCTAGCATGGCCTTTGAAACCATACAGAATATTGATGGTGCTTGTATTTTCCTGCATGCCTTTGGTCCAGATCTGCATTCTCCAGGGCTCTGGCTGAAATGGTCGGTCAGAAATAAATCATCTTAGACAATGCTGTCCCCTTACTTATAGCTACAACTTACATTGACATGAGAGGTTACTATTTTGGCTCACATTGACCTCTAGTCCTATTACAGAACCAGGAAGAGAAGTAAAATTAGGTGAAAAGAGACCAGATGGTCCTAGATGGACTTGCATGGCCCAACCATCCTTTTCCTCCCCTTCTTGCCTTGCCTGACTTCAGGCCAAGAAGAAAAACTGCTGCTTTTAGATCCCTGACTGGTAGTGGGGATAGAGATTGAGAGTTTCTGCCTGTCATACTCCTTTGGACTGTCTCTTCTAAGATTAGTAACCCCTCCTGCGTAGTAGAAGAAGTGGGGAGAGGCAATAGCATTTGAAGGCCCAGATTCCAGAAAAAGAATCTGAAAGAATTCTAATGTAGCAGGAGAATAGAATGCAAGAGAGGAGACAGATGTGAGGCGAAGCTGGAGAGTTACACATTCCAGGAGGTCGTTGGAGGATTTTAACTATGGGAAAGAAATTATCTGAATTATTCTTTAAAAAAAGAGATCACTTTGCTAGGTGGAGAATGGATTGTAGAGGTACAAAAGTGGAAGCAGAGAGATCAATTAGAAGGCATTCACAGAAGTCTAGGCAAGAGACAGTAGCAGCCTGGAATAAGGTGGTATCAATGGCCATAGTGAGAAGTGGGTAGATCAGAGAGATGTTTAAGAGGTACAGTTGATGGGACTTGGAGATTTATTAGATGCAGTAAGTGAGGGAGAGAAGGGAGTCTAGAATAACTGCCAGGTTTCTGGCTTGGGAAACTGGGTGGAAGGTGGTCCAGCTCACTGAGATGGAGAAAACTTGAGAAGGCGTTCCTGAATTGTTTTGGACATTGAGAACTTATTCACAACTAATCCAAATCCTTCATGCTTGCCATATCATCACCAGCAAGCATGTGTTTCTTATTCTCAGTCAATTCTTCCTAGAAACAGCAAAACTGTTTTCTTCAAGCGGAGCCCACCTTATCCAAAGATTGTTCCTAAATTCTTGTTCTGCAATCTATTCTGAGAAATATAGGTATTCTCCCTAATTCAAAGTTTATAATCCCTTCATCACAAAATCCACAGGATCCATGATTGCTTGTTTGTTTTGGAGATAAACTGACTTTTATTTATCATCTTATTCCTTCGTCCATTCAGTCATTGTTTATTGAGGACCCGATTTGCATCAAAGATCTCTGCTGGGCATTGGGGCCATGGAGGAATGACATGGGCCATCACAACTATCCATCCATCCATCCATCCACGTATCCATCCATCCATTCCCTCCTTCTTTCAGTCACCCTTATTCCACCATTCCCTCACATTCCATTGGCCAGATTTGCCAAGAAAAAGAAGTTCTGGCTCACTTGCAGAACTGGGTAATGAATGGGGTGAGGAGAAATTGGATAGTGAAGCAAGAGGATCAAAGAGAAGCTAAATAAAATCAACTGTTCATTCAACTCCATCAGTGACCAATACAGCTTGTGTTTGGATTATTGTGACAGCCACTCCACATCCACTCCTGGCCCTTCCAATCCATTCTCCCCAGAGCAGCCAGAGGGATTTTTTTAAATAGCTAAACCAGCTCATTTTCCCCCATGCTTAAAAACCTCTAGTGCTTTCCCATCACACTTCAAATAAAGTCCACATACCTTTCCACGTGTCCGGTATTTTTGTCATAAGCATCTTTGCCATAGATATCTTTGCTGCAAGCATTTTTGCAACATAACTAATTGGCTGTAAGGTAATTTTGTTGTAAAAGATAAATTAACTGACAGTTTGACAGTTTGGTTTCAACTGGTTGACAGTTTGGTTTCACTTCTCCATTGACGCAATACTCCCATTTTTATGACGTGAATCTTAGCCGTCGTAATGGTCTACACAGTGACAAATAGACGTGGCAGTCCTTAAAATAGTTGATCATAACAACTATGTATGTTGATTTGATAGAAAATATGGTGATAAAACTTACTGGAAGTGTGAAATAAGAGAGTAAAGCCAGATTGCATACTATACTAGAAAATGATAACATCAGTTTGCAAATTCTTTGGTGATTTGAAGGCGCAGAGTTGAACCCACGTTTCCCATAGAACTCCGGTACTTCTATCAATAGACATGTGACAATATGCCAAGAACAAACAACGTGTAGAAGTCTTTCACAGTGCAGTACAAAGCTCAGTTACACATATGCATCTTAGTATTTGGAAACTGATATCTCTCTTAATGAAAGAAGAAATTTTAGTGAAAACATGTGATGTCAAATGAGGAGATGAATCAAAAAGCAAAAAAAAAAAGAAGGATAAAATACTATGGATGAAAGGTTGGAAGACAAGTGGTTAGGTAAAACCCACAAAATAAAATCTGTCATTTACACAGTATTGCCATGAATCTACACACATTTTATTTTAAGGTTAAATGAATTTAATTTTTTTACACATTTTAACTGTATTCAAGTATTTTGTATTTCTCAATAAAGTCTTCTTAATTTTGTTATTCACTTCTCATGGGTCATTTTATCCTTTTTAATATGTCCCCCTTTTATTTTTTCATTATTTTATCTTTTATAGCAAAATTACCTTATGGAGAATTAGTTATGAGGAGAAAATGCTTGCGGCAAAGATGTCTATGGTGAACATGCTTCTGTCAGCCCTGCCATTCCCCAAGAGGCACAGGAGTTGGTAACCAAATTCCCTAGGCCAGCATGCATGAATCACCCAGGCCCAGTAATGAATCCAGATGATATTACTCAGCATCCTCACAGTCCTTTAGAGTGAGAGATTGGGAACAGCAGCTCATTACATAGCTGCTCACTTCTTCTCTATATGTGGGATGGCTTCATTATGCCCAAAGAAATTGGTCAACAATGGAAGACTTAATCATGTCAGTGATTTAGCCCCACACAGCCAGGGGAAAACTCAAGTTGTGCGGCCAAATGCAACTAAATCCAATAAAATTAGTTTGTAAGTAAAGGCAGAGTCTTTCATCCTGGTGGGTAATTTTATTGTGGGGGGCGGGAACTGAATACCAATGGATAAATACAGCTGAGGGCTGTGGCCATTTGAGCCAGCTCATCATCACACCTGCGCCTCATACACTCATGCTCCAGGTGGTTGAATTCGCCAGAACAGGACTTGATTATGAGTTTAAAAGGCCCTAAACAAGGAAAAGATTATGCCACCCTCACATTTGCAATTAAAAAAGAATGGTTGGCTATTGTATAAACCGTAAAATGAGTGTAAGAATGTTCTACACCGTTCTAGTTTTGCACATGGTGATAGCTACCTGGGTGCTTTGCTTTTTGAAATGTGTTTTCTTTTGGTTTCTTTGTTCTCTCCTTCCTTCTCTCTCTTTCCTTTCTTCTTTCTTTCTTTTTCTTCCTTTCTTTCTTTCCTTCCTTCGTCCTTTCCTTCCTTCCTTCCTTCTCCCTTTCCTTCCTTCCTTCTCCTTCCCTCTCTCCCTCTTTTCCTCTTTCTTTCCTCCCATCCCTCACTCCCTTTTCTTTCTTCCTTTCTTTCCTCCTCTCTCTTTCTTTCTCATTCCCTCTCTCCCTCTTTTCTTCTTTCTTTCCCTCCTTTCCTTCCTTCTTCACCCCTTTTCTTCCTTCCTTCCTTCCTTCCTTCCTTCCTTCCTTCCTTCCTTCCTTCCTTTTCCCTGCTGTTCTTACCCTATTAAACCAGAGAAGCTGAGCAGATTTGGGCCTGTTCATTATATAGAGGGAAAGAAACTGGCTGTGCTGTGGGGGGACATGATGGGAAATGGAGGCCAGCCTTATAAATTGGTCAAAGGCCTGATTATGTACCGTCTTTAAAGAAAAACAGTCAACTTACTTCAATTACATAAAGTTTATGTATTCTCACAGCAAATTAGATCCAAAAAGTAGCCTGGAGCCTTATGGCTGGCTTGAATGCACAAATAAGACTCGTTTGTATTTAGCACATTGATTTGGTACAAACGGTAGCTCTTGAAATGCTTTGCCATTTTTCAGTTTCCTCCTCTCTGTCATCCCTTTTCTCCCACGGTAGTCCAGCCCAGGGGGAGTGAGCATTTTTGGAGGCTGGAATCAATAGGAAGTTACTGTTATTATGAGATATCTGCTTGTCCAACCTACCTGTCTGAGCTTTTGTCTAGCTGATAAGTGTAAACATGCTGCATGGTCACAGGTTTGCTGACCATTTTCTTTTTTTTTTTTTTTTGCGGTAAGCGGGCCTCTCACTGTTGTGGCCTCTCCCGCTGCGGAGCGCAGGCTCCGGACGCGGGGGCTCGGCG
>NC_041234.1:119235174-119238527 GCF_002837175.3 Physeter macrocephalus
GCCTCTCACTGTTGTGGCCTCTCCCGCTGCGGAGCGCAGGCTCCGGACGCGCAGGCTCGGCGGCCATGGCTCACGGGCCCAGCCGCTCCGCGGCACGTGGGATCCTCCCGGACCGGGGCACGAACCCGCGTCCCCTGCATCGGCAGGCGGACTCTCAACCACTGCGCCACCAGGGAAGCCCTGCTGACCATTTTCTTAGCAGGGTAGACAAAGCTTTTGTGACTTTATATTTTACTCACAACCCACCTGCTCCCCCAGGACTATGGTGACGCCTGACTTCTTACCATTGCCCAAATTTGCTACCCATTTCTAGTCCTTTGTACAAACTTTTCCCTTTGCTGGGAATGTCTCTCCACTCTTCACCTAATGCCCTCCAACTCAGGTTTCAAGCTCCATCTTAATGTCACCTCCACTGTGAATCCTTCCTGAAGACCCTGGTGGATTTAGTCCCTTCTCTGTGTTCCCTCACCCTCCCTCCATCTTTCTATTATACCTAAGTGTAATATCATTGCCTGTTCCCTTGTGGGCAGGAACCATGTCTTGTACCATTATGTATCCCAGTCTAGCAGCATCAGGACACCTGGGAGCAGCATCTCAGGCCTCACCCCAGATCTACTGAACCAGAATCGGCACTGAACAACATACCCAGGTGTTTCTTTTGATGATTAAAGTTTGAGAATCACTGTGAGAGTTGACAGAAGGACAGGGGGAAGAAACAGTACATTAATGATTTTATGTCTGCCATAGGAACAAGCTAAAGGTCAAAACAGGTTCAAACGCTCACAAAGAAATGGGATGCTGGGACTGTTCAGAGCAGACTAGGAGAGCAGCTGGCTGACTGTGATTCCCAATGGTCCTCAGATTCCAACAGATCATGTTGGTCCTAGCAGGACCAAGCAGACAGTGTCATAGCTGTAAGGTTCCACAGCCAGTATACAGCCAGATAGCCTCAGAGCTGGCTCCTTGGCTGGATGAAGCTGGCCAGTCAGTGACCCAGGCCAGCTTGCTACATCACTAAGCTAGCCTGTCTCAACACCTTGCATTTGAACCTCTGGTGACTTCTACAGTCCAGCCTTGCTCCAAGTCATTAAGAGGAAAAATCATTCCCACTGAACCCTCAAGTTTCTGTTAATTTGGCCAATTTCCTTTTTTGCTGTTATTTTTATTAGATAACAGAGCCAATTTTAGACCAATTAATGCCATTGCACATAAGAAAAGCCCCATGGTGGTCTCATTTCTTTCTAAGGAAATGGAAAGGTCACCGTGCTCCAAATCACATGCATCTCCCGGCTGGTCCAGGAGACGGAAGTTTTCTTTCTAATTCGTCACTTCTGATGTCTTTTTCATTTGAAAATGTTCTTTTCCACATGATTCTCCTGGCTCCCAAGTTTATCACTCCTTCCCATCTCAAAAAGAGTTATCCAAAAGCTCAGAGGCTGAACCCCTTCCACCAACAGCTCTCAGATCACATCCCCTGACCACATGCCCCAGTCCTTTGAACTCTTTCTTACTTTTACTCCTGATGTACCTTCTTCTTCACCTCAGACAGTCATCCAGCCCTTGGATATACCCCTTTACTGTCCGTCCAGCAGCCTCCTCCAAGCCTCTCTTCCTTTCCTCCCAAGTCAAGACACTATACATGGTGGATCAGTGGGACAGCTCTGTCCCAGTATTCTTGATTCCTTCCCATTCATATCTTTTCCTTGCACCCACCCAACAAAATCCCAACCCCGGATGAACTAATCATCCACAATCCAACTTCTTTGTTTTTAGATGCAGCTCTGAGTCCAGCTGGGAAAAAAACATCACACAACCATGATTAGCATCATTATAAATCAGGGTCATTCCTTAGCTGAGCAATCATTGCTGCCAGGCAATCATTTTCCATGGCTGTAATGAGATTTGCCACCATTTTTCATCCACCAGATAAGAACCTACAGTTGCTTACAGCACATGGTGTGACACAATATACACAACTATGAGGTAAGTGGCCTAAAGGTAATGTATTTGCCCTTTTTTGGGGGGTGGCACCGCCACCTACACATATCACTCTGATAGGCTCTTGTAATTTATGCCTTGACATCATGCCCTGTGCCCCTAAGATACACATAGGCAGAAACACCAAGCCCTTTTCCTCCTTGCCCATGGGATAAATTATGATCTTTCTTTGCTGTTGTTTGTCTTCAGAACTCATACGGTCCTTATCCTCCATGTCTGCCTAACTGTGGACCTTTTGGTCTGACCCCCAACCCTGCAGGACCCCACTTTCCTCCCTCCTCATACATCTGCCACTTCCCTTCCTCCCACATTCAGAGAACTCACAAAGACACACACATCTTTTCACAACTTATATATTTTATTCATCCCTATAGATGTACCCTGTAGATGTAAGATTTAGCCTCTACACCATTGGCCACTTCTCAGAGGCCAGATCTCAGAGACTTTGCAAAGTGTTCTGAAGTCTCTAGCCTCACTCTGAAGTCATTGGTTGCCCAGGTCGTCACTTGAAGTGGTGGATTTCTCCACACTCTCTCTCTTTTTTTTTTAACATCTTTATTGGAGTATAATGGCTTTACAACGGTGTGTTAGTTTCTGCTTTATAACAAAGTGAATCAGCTATACATATACATATGTTCCCATATCTCTTCCCTCTTGCGTCTCCCTCCCTCCCACCCTCCCTATCCCCCCCCAGGTGGTCACAAAGCCCCGAGCTGATCTCCCTGTGCTATGCGGCTGCTTCCCACTAGCTATCTATTTTACGTTTGGGAGTGTATATATGTCCATGGCACTCTCTCACTTTGTCCCAGCTTACCCTTCCCCCTCCCCATATGCTCAAGTCCATTCTCTACTAGGTCTGCGTCTTTATTCCTGTCCTGCCTCTAGGTTCTTCATGACCTTTTTTTTTTTTTTTTTCAGATTCCATATATATATGTGTTAGCATACGGTATTTGTTTTTCTCTTTCTGACTTCCTTCACTCTATACGACAGACTCTAGGTCCATCCACCTCACTACAAATGACTCAATTTCATTTCTTTTTATGCCTGAGTAATATTCCATTATATATATGTACCACATCTTCTATATCCATTCGTCTGTCAATGGACACTTAGGTTGCTTCCATGTCCCGGCTATTGTAAATAGAGCTGCAGTGAACATTGAGGTACATGAGTCTATTTGAATTATGGTTTTCTCAGGGTATATGCCCAGTAGTGGGATTGCTGGGTCATATGGTAGTTCTATTTTTAGTTTACAACGGAGAAGAGACAGTCTCTTCAATAAGTGGTGCTGGGAAACCTGGACAGGTACATGTAAAAGAATGAAATTAGAATACCCTCTAACACCATACACAAAA
>NC_041234.1:119239240-119248110 GCF_002837175.3 Physeter macrocephalus
AGACATACAGATGGCCAACAAACACGTGAAAGGATGCTCAACATCACTAATCATCAAAGAAATGCAAATCAAAACTACAATGAGGTATCACCTCACACCGGTCAGAGTGGCCATCATCAAAAAATCTACAAACAATAAATGCTGGAGAGGGTGTGGAGAAAAGGGAAGCCTCCTGCACTGTTGGTGGGAATGTAAATTGATACAGCCACTGTGGAGAACAGTATGGAGGTTCCTGAAAAAATGAAAAATAGAGCTACCATATGAGCCAGCATTCCCACTACTGGGCATATACCCAGAGAAAACCATAATTCAAAAAGAGTCATGGACCACAATGTTCACTGCAGCTGTATTTACAATAGCCAGGACATGGAAGCAACCTAAGTGTCTATCGACAGGTGAATGGATAAAGAAGATGTGGCACATATATACAATGGAATATTAGCCATAAAATGAAACGAAATTGAGTTATTTGTAGTGAGGTGGATGGACCTAGAGTCTGTCATACAGAGTGAAGTAAGTCAGAAAGAGATAAACAAATACTGTATGCTAACACATATATATGGAATCTAAAAAAAAAATGGTTCTGAAGAACCTAGGGGCAGGACAGGAATAAAGACGCAGACGTAGAGAATGGACTTGAGGACACGGGGAAGGGGCAGGGTAAGCTGGGACGAAGTGAGAGAGTTGCACGGACATACGTACACTACCAAATGTAAAACTGATAGCTAGTGGGAAGCAGCCTCATAGCACAAGATCAGCTTGGTGCTTTGTGGCCACCTAGAGGGGTGGGATAGGGAGGGTGGGAGGGAGATGCAAGAGGGAGGAGATATGGGAACATATGTATATGTATAGCTGATTCACTTTGTTATAAAGCAGAAACTGACACACCATTGTAAAGCAATTATACTGCAATAAAGATGTTAAAAAAAAGTGTAATTCCTTGGCAGCATATAAAGAGATTCTGTTTCAACAGCCATAAGGCAGGTTGGAAAAGCTGATTTTCAGATTCAGGGCTTAATTATAAGAGGAGGAGGTTAAATTCTAAACTTTTAGCGGTTAGCAGACATTTGGTCCTGTCCAAAACATCCATGGGCATATTTGGTCCATGCCAAATGGTTTTGGACAGGACCAAATATCAAGAGCCTTTTGGCGTGGACCAAATATCTTATGGACTTTCTGGACAGGACCAAATGGTCATACATATATCAAGAACCTTTTGGTGTGGACCAAATGACTTATGGACATTTTGAACAGGACCAGATATCAAGAACATTTTGTTACTCACCAAATGTCTTATGGATGTTTTGGATAGGACTTAATGTTCTGCAAGGCTTCTGGAGGTTGGCTACATGAAGACCAGAGCCATAGTTGGGAAGGAGTAGGACACTGGGGCATTGAGTGGGGACGTCTGAGTTGATGTACTCAAACATCTTAATTCCTCAAATTCCTCTGAACCCCTTGGGCCTGCAAAGTGAACCATTCCTTGCTGTGAAAAAAATTAGTACTTCCTACTTGCCTGATGGCCATGCAGAGATCTCTGCCTTGTTTGACAACATACATCCTCTTCAATATCTGTCCCCATTCACCCTACCGTTTAATAGAGAAATAACTAGGGTTAAGTCACAACATAACATGGTTACACAAATGTTGAGTCTGCTAACAGATGAAACAGACTATATTCCAAAGGGTCTGCAAGATCTATCTAACATATACACCAGGAGATCTGAGACTATGTATAGGACTGGCTTCTGAGAGTACTGGATTAATAGAGGCAGAGCATAACATTGGCTAAGGAAGATTTTATAGGTATGGGACCACTCTCCTATAATACAGTATTTAGTAGCCTGGCAAGAACCCTGTGGAATAGTGTTAATATTATGTTAGAGTGGCTTTCAGAAGCATGAAGAAGGTGATGGTGCACATTAAGTCAAGGTGCAATGCATCAAGAAAAACAGTGAAGAAGAGATTAACATGCTTAGAAAAATGGACATGGAAGAGTGAATGTATTTCATAAGGCCAGAAAACACATCCAAATGACTGTTTTGTGGGATAGTCAGAAGGACACTCTATTTACCAAAGTGGTAAAGAATGAACTCATGAGAGGGACACCAGTAACTCCCAGAAGTTTAGAGGTGCCTGCCTGAAGGTCAGGGTAGCCAGAAAGATGCTGTAACAGAATTGGGATCCCTATTAGCAATAATAGGATCCCAAAATAATAGAGATCAGGTAATGGTGCTTAACTATAAGAAGCAAGGTGTACACAATTATCAGAATGAGCAGCAAGGTCAGAGTAGCAGCCACGGGTCTAATTTGAAGAAGGTTATGGAGATAGAATGAAGAAAGATGTCCTAGTGGCAGATGCCAAGCAAGCTCAGGCTGCTGTCAAAAATACCACAGACTGGGTGGCTTACACAACAGACCTTTATTTCTCATAGTTCTGGAATCCACGAATAAGGTGCCAGCAAATGTGGTTCTTAGTGAGGGCACCCTTTCTGGCTTAGCAGATGGCTGCCTTCTCGCTGAGCGCTCATCACATGGTCTTTCCTCAGGGTGTGCATGTAGAGAGAGAGAAATCCTTCCTGTCTCTTCCTTTTCTTATAAGAGCACTAATCCCATCACATTGGGAGTTAGAGCTTCAACACATGACTTTTGGATGGACACGACATTCAGTCCCTGGGACACTTCTTCCACACGAAATTCATGACCATATGACCAGGTGTACGGCTTGCAGCTCTACCCACTGGGAACATTTTCCCTCGCAGCTGTCTTTTAAGATCACCCCTCAGTGTGACTGCAATATAGCCTCCATCATTTCTCAACTTTCACCCACTATTAAAGCTGACTTAGTTATAAACCGAGCCTATCCCTTTCCTTCTCCTTTAGCTGGTTGTACAGGGTTCCTCTAGCGCAACTGTAACTTACGAGTCTGGAATACTTGCTCTCTGGTGCTGCTCCGGCTCAATTTAGGATGAACTGCCATTGAATCTGTCTTTGTGGCTTGGGGTGTCTGGCAGCAACCAGTTCCCAGAAACACAGTCACTTGGTGTCCCATAGTCAAGCATCTGTCTCTACCAGGGCCCAGAAACACACCAGAGGCTACTTCTAGAAAGACATATAATCTCTGATGCTGATGGCATGGCCCTCCTCCAGAAGCCCAGGGGACTGAGTGGCAATTCTCTTACAGGGACTGGCCTTGAACATGACACTGCATCCTTGCCCATTACTGATACCTCTGACACCATGGGGTCTGTCATAAGAGATGGTCCACACGGCTGTTTGCACTGCAGCCTGGACCTGCTGCAGGTTCCTCTTCCGCACCCCACCTCTGATGCAGGTTCCTTCCTGCACCCCACCTCTGCTGCAGGTTCCTCTCCTGCACCCCAGCTCTCGGCCTTCTGCATCACCTGATACATGGACCGCAGCAATAATCCTGGGGCCTACCAGGTGTGCTACCTGCTTCTTTGCGGTGGAGGATTCAAGACGCAATGATTTGTCTTGTACTTTGGAGGGGGCATCCTGGCATGCCTCTGATTACTGGACTCCTAAAAACTTCATTGAAATGTCAGGTCCCCGAATCTTCATAGGGTTTATCTCCCATGCTCTTGAACACATATGTCTTAGAGAGGCCTCTTACTCTTCCTGTCCAATCAGTATGATGGTGTCAGTGTAATTGATATGAGTGATGTTCTGCATGATATACTGACAGCTTTGATCTTTTCTGACTATATTATGACTGGGGGTGTGATAATTAACAAAGCCTTGGGGAATATTATAAATAAATGTTCTTATCTTTACCATTGTTTGTTATCCTCCTTTGTAATTGGAATGGAGAAGTACGCATCTGCCAAATCAATTGCTGTATACCATGTACCTGAGATTTTATTAACCTATTCTAGTAACAGTATGGCAAAACAGCTGTAATCTGTACTATTACTTGGTGAAGCCTGTGACAACATACAGTCATTATCCAGAATCCATCTAGTTTCTTCAGGGACCAGACTGGCAAATTAATTGGAGATATGATGGTGACTTCCTTGAGATCTAGAAGGGTGACACTAATTCCCCCACCTGGTTTGTGATATTTTTGCTATACTGTATTTTCTGGGAAAGGGTATTTTCAGAGGTTTCCACTTGGTCTTTCCCACTCTGATAGCTCTTATAACACAGATCAAGGACTCAATGAGGAAGTTACTCCAACTTCCAGGTACATCAAATCCAATTATGCACTATAGGATGGCAAGATGACCACTGAATGGGTCTGTGGACCTAGTCATCCCACTGTGAACTGTAATCTATCTAGGATTCAATTTATTACTTGGTCTCCATAAGCCCCCTACTCTAACTGGGAAGTCTAATGATGCTTTAGTCTTCTGGTAGCAATGTTAATTCAGACCTATGTCTAAGAGTTCTTGAAATGTCTTGGTATTCCCTTCTATCCCAAGTATGCAGTCATCTGAGTAAATGGCTATAAAACCCTTTGAGGAAGGAGTGGGGATATAATCATAGTATATGCTTTTCATGGAGTTGCATAGTACTTCCTCCTAGAGACCTGGAAATCGATTCAGTCAATGAGTTCCAGTTCTGAAGGTTGGCTCAGGGGCAAGAAGTGAGCAAAGTATCATGACTTTTTTTATTTGGGCAAAATCACACTCAGCTTTCTGTTCCTGCAGTCTTGCCTCTGATTGTAGATTTTAAGTAGCACTCTTGTTAGCTATTCATCTATTTTTGCCTGTTCTGTTACCTGTCTCTACAACTTCCTGTAGCAAGGTTAAGATAATTTCATACCCTGACTTCTGGTGATTAAGTACTACCACTTGGTCTCCATTGCTTCAGGACACCATCATTCTCGTTGCTATCAGCCATCCAAGCTAATGTCTCTGCTATGGTCAGCCCGGGCCTGCAGAGGAGAACTACTACTGAACTTCTTAGCGATGCTGGTGCCTCTCAAACTGCTGCATTCTTCATGGCTTTGAGGAATATCATGTCTTCTGGGCCCTCTCATGGAATCTAATCCTCTCTAGGCCGTCTCCTGGCCTCATCTAATGTACAGGCCTAACCTATACATTCTAGCAGGCGCACTTCCCTCAGACCTTTGAGTTCTTTCCTTTACTGTCTGCCAGTGCAGTTCAGGCATTTCCGCTTGGCTCAGCATCGGTCATCATATTCTCTAAGCTTCTAAGGGCCACCATAGCAGAGATTCTGACCCATCCCCTGGGGTTCTTGCCAGGGTGTTAAATCTCACGTCTTGAGAAAGTGTCCCCATGTCAATGGATTCATGGCTATTCATTCTTATGTTCCAGCCCCAGTGCTACTCCCCTGACTCCTCCTGGTATATGCTAGCTAATTCCTATAGCTCATTCAGAGTCATCTCTTTCCTCTCGTATTAGACCTAGTACTTTCCCAGTGGATTATGCTGAGATGTAGCTCTAGCTGGGTTGGCAGCCAGGAAGGGAAGTTGGACAGCTCCTGAAGGGAGCACCTATAGCCTTGAGAGATAAAGGTCTCTAAAGAGTCCTCCAGTACTGCGGAAGTGCTAGCCCTTTTCAGGGAGCGATGAACCACCTATACAGGAAAGTCTACAAAGCCTCAATCCTTGAAGGTATTCGCTCACATGTTCCCATTCTATGTTTCAGAGTCCCAAGTTTTCTCAGACAGTGCCCTCATTTTAGCCTAAGAGATATGCCTTGGCTGGACAATTAATCATATCCTGGATTTTTGCAAGCGTAACTCTTAAGTTCTGCATTTTCTCCTCATCTCTGTCTGCTCTCCCACTGAAGGCGATAATGTTCTCTTTATAAGCTTCCAAAGAGGCCCTCTGACTCTCATCCTTACCCTTTAAGGTATTAAAACTACTGTCAACTATTCTCAGGTTTTCCTTATCTCTCTGTGGGGCACCAATGCATTTAGTAATAACTAAATACTAAATGCCACCACGCTCTTTATATACAATGTTTCCCCCATAACCTTCAAATATGCTTGAATCAGCAACATGGTTCCCTCCATTTGGATGTTTCCTGAGATAACCACCAGTGAAATCTTCAGGAACTGAGCTGTCACATTGTTTCAGATACTATATGTGCCCCAAACTCAGGATGGGTTGCTCCTTGCCAGCCAGGCGGTGGGTGATCCCAGAACCCCATCTTACTGTGTACTTTCTTGTATTTTTCATGTATCAACTGGGTCAGTTTAGGTGGTCTGAGAAGCAGATGCCAAGATGGGATTAGAAGAGCAAGAGATTTGTTGGGGCAAATGTTTGTGAAAAATAAAGGAAGAAGGAGAAGGAGTAAGCTGGGCAACCTTCCCGTGGGAATAAGGTCTGACACCCAAAAGGAGAGGGAGAAGCAAAGATAACTAGGAGGAAGACCCTCGAGCTGCAGAGCAGGTTTGACTAAGTCTCACTGACTTAAGGGGAGCTCTGGTGCAAAGACTGCTTGTTGGAGGAGTCCATCTGCGTTTGGCAGAGGTGTGCATACTCTAGTACCCCTGCAGTGCTCAGTCCTAGGCTAGGAGCAGCCCACAGACACTGTGACCTCAAATAAAGCATACTTATGCTAATACATATTTGTTATTTGTCCGAAATTCAAATTTAACTGGATAGCCGGGATTTTCATTTACTTAGTTTGGCAACCCTTCCGTAATGGCAGGGTTAAGGTTTTACATAGGCACAACAGCATGGTCACCAACTCACTAAGGCTAATTTAGCTATTGATCTTGCCCACAACAGAGACCAATGATGAGTCCCGTTATATCACCGTTCTTGAAGAAAATCAACAAGTGACTTGGGGACAAGTTGACTACATTGAGCCTCTTCAGACTTGCATAGGGCAATGATTCATCTCAATTGCAATCAACACATTATGGATATGGGTTTGCCTTTCTTTCCTGGAGGACCTCAGACAGCTCCACTATTCAAGAGCATAGCGTGTTTGATCTACTGGGACAGGATTTTATATAACTTGAAATGGACCCAGAGATCCACTCTCTGGCCAAAGGAGTCCAACATTGGGCACATGCCTGGGATTCTATTATAGACCACTCCACGGAGAAGGTGCTGGCCAGATAGGATGATGAAATGGTGTGTTGAAGGCACAACCGAAGTGTCAGCTTGGAGATGATACCCCGAGAGGATGGGGTGTTACCCACCAGGAAGCATTATACATCCGAAATCAATGACCATTATAAAGGAGGATATATAGATTTGGGAACTAAGAAGTAGGAATAGGAGTTGTCTTGCTTATCATCACTCCCAGAGATCCACTGGGGGAATCTGTACTTCTCATCCTCATAATTCTGGGTTCTGCAGGTTTAGAGTTCTTGGCTCCCAGATTGTGCCTTCACCAGAGGACAACGAGTCCCATTAAATTTTAATCCACGGCTGGTGCCTGATCACTTTTGGCACCAGCCAAAAGAACACAAATAACCATCCTGACAGGGGAAATCGACCCTAATAATGGGGAGGAGATAAGGGCACTGCTATACAGTGGGGACAGGCAAGAATAGGTTTGATGTCTAGGTGACCCACTTAGGTATCCCTTAGAAATGACAAACAAGTCCTCCAGCCATGGCTTGAGAAGAGCAAGGTGTCCAGATCTCAGACTCTTCAAGGACGAAGCTTATAGTCACTTGACCAGGTAAGCTACCTAGATCAGGAGAGATACTAGCTGAGAGTGAGAGGAAATTCAGAATCGGTAGTGTAACACAGACATGATGATTATCAGTTAAGTTTCTAAGACCACCTCCAGTGGCAGGTGCTATAGTGTGTTTCATTGATCTTGTAAGTTCTCCTCAGGAAAAGAAGCTCAAGGTAACCAACAGCTGAGATTGCTGGAGGCTCACGGCCTTCAGCTGAGTCCTTCTCCAGACACATCCAAGTTCATGTCCCTTCCAAGTTCATGCTCACATCCAATAACTGATAAATGCAAGAGTATAAAGGCCCAGTCCCCTTGCCCTGATTTGTGACCATTTGCAAAGCCCATCCCAACTCCAAAACTTCCCATGTGTACAGCCGAGGACCTAATGGTGGCTGCATTGACCCTAAGAGCACTCCCCAGTCAACCTCCTGCACGCTAATCTCAGTCTCAGAGATTGCTTCCCAGAAAAACTAACCAGTGATAGTGTGTTTTGCTATACATTTTTTTTTGGCTTTTCCTTTAGTTATTATTTCTCAGTATGGACAAACTGGCGTTTTATGTCGTGCTTATAAAGGCCTTTCCCATCCCAAGAATATAAACATATTCACCCATATTGTCTTATGATTTTCTTTAAAAGTTTTAAGATGTTTGTTTCATCTGTAATTTTGATGTAGAGAGAGAGGTAGAGACCCAGTTTCTTTTTAAATGAGTAACTAGTTCTCCCGACACTATTTCATTTTTAAGTTCCTCTTTCCCCAAAACTTTTCTAAGGTATAATATGTCTTTATCCTTTTTCCAATTTCTAGGTTTCAATGCTTAACTCATTTATCTTCCATTATGTTTAGTAATTGAAATGCTTAAATCATGAAATTTTCTCCAAGTGCAGTGTTGGCTGCATCCCATGAGTTTTAAAACACATGTAATTTTTTCTTCATTAATTTTTTGATATTATGCACCCAATTATGGTTTTAACTTATTCATTTTTAAAGAACTGTTTACATGAGCTTTTTTGTTTGTTTGTTTTGTTTCGTTTTGTTTGTTTGCGGTACGCGGGCCTCTCACCGTTGTGGGCGGCCTCTCCCGTTGCGGAGCGCAGGCTCCGGACGCGCAGGCTCAGCGGCCACGGCTCACGGGCCCAGCCGCTCCGCGGCACGTGGGATCCTCCCGGACCGGGGCGCGAACCCGTGTCCCCTGCATCGGCAGGCGGACTCTCGACCACTGCGCCACCAGGGAAGCCCT
>NC_041234.1:119248289-119270338 GCF_002837175.3 Physeter macrocephalus
GCCACCAGGGAAGCCCCTGTTTGTTTGGTTTTTAAACTTCAATTTGCCAGAGTTCCCTGGATGTTTATTTATTTATTTATTTATTTATTTATTTATTTTGCTGTGTTGGGTTCTTCGTTGCTGCGCGCGGGCTTTCTCTAGTTGTGGCGAGCAGGGGCTACTGTTCGTTGAGGTGCGCGGGCCTCTCCCTGCGGTGGCTCCTCTTGTTGCGGAGCACGGGCTCTAGGTGCGTGGGCTTCAGTGGTTGTGGCGCACGGGCCTAGTTGCTCCGCGGCCTGTGGGATCCTCCCGGACCGGGGCGCGAACCCGCGTCCCCCGCATCGGCAGGCGGACTCTCAACCGCTGCGCCACCAGCGAAGCCCTACATGAGCTTTTTAAAATTTACAAATGGTAGGAATTTTATTTGTTTTTAACTTTACTGTAGGGCGATTAAGGAATCAGGTTCGCACTATTTGTTTCAAAATGCATTTAAATATGAGTGTTCACAAATTTGCATGTCTCCATTGCTCAGGAGCCAGGCTTCCTTGTTCCCCCCCTGCATCTAATATAAGTAAAAGTGAGGAAATATTTTCCCTGTTCTAAATTGTTACTTGTAATGTGCTCTGGGTTAGGACATCAGAAAATACACAGCAGAGGCATGCGCATTTCTCACAGGGAGAGTGTTTGAGCATCATTTCAAGAACTTTATGGCAAAACTGTTGGCTGTTCAGATGTCATTTTGTCTCCTCCTTGGTTCTTATTGCTGTTTCTGACTTTCCTTAGAGTTGGACGTGCCAAAGGATGCCAGGGCCAACATTTCCCAATATACCTTTAGAAAGTTTGCTTGAAGGGTAATCAACCGAGATCTCCGGGCTTGCTTTAAGCCAAGACAGGGTATTAGGATTTCTGGGGTCTGGCCCCACTCCACGACTGACTGGTTGTGTGATAATAGACACTCCGCTCTGTGCCTCAGCATATCCCCATCTTGAAATGGTGGTGGTGGGGAGTGTTCTGAGTCTGATGGTCTTTAGGGAACTTCTAGGTGACTAGATGAAGCTAGAATCATGGGCAAAGCAAAAGGGACATGGAGGGGAGAAGTGGCGTAGGAGTAAGTAAGGGAATCAGTAAAAGGGGGCCACCCGCTTGGTCACTCTCTTCCCTCAAGCTCTCCACAGAGAGAAGGGGGCATGGTGCGTGCGTGGTAGGTCTGGGAGTCCTGGATGGGAGAGCGTAACAGACAAATGTTTGGGTCACTGAGTTAAGATTTAAAACCTGAATGCCCAAGAAACCAGCCATACCGTCTATGCTTTGCTGATATATTTATTGATACGTTTCCCCTTCTCACTTGATGGTGACAAAAAGCAGATGGAGATCCCCATCCTACCCACCCCCCAATAAAATACAGACACAGATTTCATTCAGCATATACAAGCATTGGGGCATGTCCAAATTCACCTCACTGGGTTACCGGAGCCAGGAGAGGTTAGATCTTAGGGGCAGTCTGAGCACCTGAGGCCCAGGAATTGAGCAGGCCAATGCTGAAAAGAGGCTGCCACTCTGGGCCCTGCCACTGGGGTGCCAGCAGAGGCTATAGAATCAAATCATGGTGAAGAGAGCTGCCTAGCCCTGTCATGTGGTATAGAAGGTGACAGTGGGCTCCTGGGTAGTTTCCAGTGAGACCCACAGTCCCATAGAAATCTGTGCCTCAGGGTTCTCATCTGCAAAATGGGGATAAGAATCCTGCCCTGAATATATCACAGGGCTATGAGACTCAAAATAGAAATAATTTGTCAAAAGTGCTTTTGCAAAAGGTAATTCAATTGATTGATTGTGATTGTCAGAGTGCCCCAGGGATAGGAGTGGACTGGCTCATGGGTCCAGGGGCCAAGGAAGTGGCAGAACTCCTATGCTGTGCCTTAGCTGGGCACCAATCAATGCGGGTAATGCCCGCTGCAAAGCAGAGTTCCCTTAGTCTCTTGGCTCCGGGAAGTCACCATGGCCTAGCACCTGGGTCGGGGCTGGGAAAGTCACTGGGAAAATTACAGAAAGAGTCACAGGGGTCAAGGAGGAGGAGGAAGGTTGCATAAAAAGCAGGGCGTCATTAGTATTATCACACACGAAAATAGATACCCACTGGATGCAAGGCATTGAATTGGTACTGCAGATGAGGAATGAAGGCCAGCGGGGAAGGGAGATGGAGATGTCACAGCAGCAGAGGGAGGGATACTGTCCTCAATTGCTGACTCCCCTCCTCCTAAAGGGATAATGCCAGTGTCCGTCTATCTGCAGGGGAAGGGAGGGCAGGGGGACAGAATCAGGAATATAATAATCTGACTTAAGGATGGGGATTCCCTCTCGCTGTTAACACTGCTGCCCAGCATCTTAAGGAGGGGTCAGGAACAGGCAAGTAGCTGGTCTGTGCACTTTGAGGCTGAGGCCCGAGCTGGGCCCGGAGCACCACAAAGGCAGTACTGGGTTTCTGGGGAAAGGCAGTGGGTGTTAGCCCTTTGGGGAGATAGCTAATCCACTCAAACATGGACACCATCTTAGGGAGCTGGTCACTGAGGGCCTACCTTTTGAAGCCTGAGCATAATAAATGCCCCTTGAGGAATAGAGAGGGGGGTCATTTCACTTGCAATGGGCTGCTAAGGAGGTTCAGTGAGTGGGCCAGGTAGGGGAGAGGGCCAGCAGGGACCAAGTCCCTGCAGGCTTCTATTGGGCAAGGGGGGCAGGAAAGACACCCTCTAGCTGCCGCTGCTGCTTCCCCCAGCTCCCTAGGCAAAGGCTGTGGGACCTCCTGGGGAACTGGGGAGGCTGCCCCACAGGGTACCAGCCGGTGCCTACAGGTTAAGGCAAACAAGCCAGTAGAGCACATTGAAGCAAAAGAAGGTGACTGGGAAAATCACTCGCGAGTAGTTATCAAGGCGGTAGACGTGGATGAAGAGGCGGCCCTGCTGCCAGGTGCTGCCCTCACAAGTGGGGACCGTGCAGCAGTACTTCTCGCACCACTTGCAACAGCCACCAGGGCGAGGGGCGCTGCCTGGCCTGACGGACTGCCGGGCTGGGCAAGACGGGCCCTCCTCTTCCTCACTCTCCTCTTCCTCACTTTCCTCCTCCTCCTCGGGGTCCTCAATGTCACACACAAAAGCTTCCGGATGCTCGATGACACGGACACGGGAAGGGGTTGGGTCACGCGCATGGGCACGAGGCTGAAAGGAACGAGGGAAGAAGTCAGAACAAGGCAAGGGAAGGTGAACCAAGCCTAGGTGCTGCCTCAGGGCTTCCTGGAGATTCCGTCCTTGGCACACTGTCTCTTGCCCCCCAGAGTCCCCACCATCACATCAGAAAGTTTACTCAACTCCCCCCAAGGCCCCAGGTTACCCCCATCACTTGGTGAGCTGGCCACCCACGTGTCATGAGTCCTAGTGCCCTCACTCGCATGCCTCCGTACTCCAAAGCCTTGCCACCACTCCCATACCCAGCTCATACATGGCGAAGTTTCGGAGAACCACGGGGTGCTGTCCGGTTGTAGGTCAGGAAGTTGAGCACAGCAAACTCCATCAGAGCACAGAAGCAGAAGATGAAGCAGATCGCAATATAGAAATCCAAGGCTGTGATATAGGAGACACGTGGGAAATTCTTCCGGGAAAAGGTGCCCAAAGTGGTCATGGTGAGTACAGAAGTGATCCCTGTGAAAGCACAGGAGTGGAGGTGGGCAGAGCTACTGCTCTATACATTACACTTGGGAAAGGACCCCTGAAAATGCAATTCTGTGCCTCATGTGTATGCCCGCCTTACCCACTTACCTAAAGAAGTCCTGGCCGGAGCACAGTCTTTCTTGATCCAAAAAGAAATCCAGGAGATCATCGTGGTCACAGAAGAAGGAACATAGTTTTGAAAGGCCACAAAGCCAAACCTCCTGCTCACGTTGAAGAAAAGCGTCATGACTATGTAATCGCCTGGAAGATATTTTAAAAATATCACTTCATTACAGCATTGCCACGAGGGTCTCCCACACGCAAGACATGCATATTAAGGGTCCCATTGTTCAGCTCATGGGATGCCCACCACGGTCCTAGGATAGAGGCACATTAATCCAATGCCACACACGGAGGATCAGAGGAAGCCCGAGAGAAGACTCACAACAAGACCCGTGGTCAGTTAAGAGCTAAGCCAGGGCTAGAACGTTAATAACTTCTTTCTCAGTTCGCTGTCCCACATCCCACATCTGTCTTACCAGGGTGGGGGACAGAACAGTCAAATGAAAGCAGTAAAATCAGTTAGGCTTCTAGATATCAGAACCACACAGCTCACGTCCAGATGGCTGACTGAGGCCTTTGCAACCACCGGGGTGCCATATCTAGTCTGCAGAATCGTCGCCTTATACATGCACTACTGGCCCTTACAATGTACACTCTCAGGAAATGAACTAAAAGTGATCTGTGGTGGGGGAAGCACAGAAGCTATTCAGCCTCCTTCCTATACATTCATATGCTGGTGAAATGCCTTAGTTAGCACTGTTCCATCGATGGCCAAAAGAAATCACTTGCCTACCCCAAACCTCTGATGGTTCCCTGCTCCACAGGAGCTACAGAATCAAGTCTACACTCTGTAATCTGACACTAAAGGCTCACCACAACCTGGCTCCAACTGACATCTTACACGTATACCCTATTCTAAGCTAACCCCATCTAACTCAGATTCCCTGAGATATCATGCATATATTTATACCAATATTCAAACCATGGACTCCCTGTTCTTAGTCTATTACCCTAGCCCAAATTGAGTATTTCAAGAAAATAGAAGAATTAGTTGAAAGTGAAAATTTCAGTCAGCCCTCTAGATGTCAGGTCTGCAGAGCATACATCCACAAGGCAGACTGAGGTCTTCGCATTCATTGGGTATCATGTCCTTGATGTTGGCTCTCAGCCTAGATAGTGATGGCTCCTACAGGACCTGATGACAACCTATACCTACAGTTGGCATCTTCTACTGTACATTTCATGTTGCCTTATACTCTGACACACCCATCCCAAACACTCTGCATGCTCACCATGACTCCCGGGATTTTGGAGTCTTTTCTGAGGCCAGAATATCCCTTTTTGCTCTCAACATCATGTTGGATTTATAATAGTTCAAATTCTGGCTCCTCAGTGAAGCTAAGCTCCAACTTTCCACCTCAGTGATGCTGTAGAATTCCCTGGCCTTGAGTTAGGTGGGTTTTTAAACCCGTTCACGACAGGGCTCATCTGAGCCCTGTTGCTACACTCCTGCCCATCCATGCACAGCACAGCCTGGAACCTAGCAGATGCTCAACAACTCTTGCTACTTCCTGGCAACAGCTTTGTAAGGCAGACTAGAACACTAACCTGTCCATGTGTCTTCCTATTTTAGAAAATAGATCACCTGCCCAGCAAGTCTGGGTATGTTGGGACTGAATGAGAAGAGCAGCCTTTCCTACTCACCTTGTCAGCACTGACACTCAAGGGGCAAGACTTCTCAGAATCTTCTGGAAAAAGGCAAGGAAGTAGCCTGGGGTCAGTTGAATACCTGTGTCCAGAATAGTAGCTTTGTGGATAGAACTCCTCCTCCAGGGCTGCTGCAGGGACCACTCGCGCTTGCCTACTAGCCAGAATGTATTTATCAAGATCCTAGTTCCCTTGTCCTGGGGTCTTGACTGCAATTTAAGACAGCCCTACTCAGCTACAACCACTCCCCACAAAACTTTGCTGAGTTTATATATTCTTGTTACAACAAGATTTATTATTCTATCAGATTTTTCTATTTTTATTTTATTTATTTCAGCAAAGAAGAACCTTCTCTACTTGTCAAGAGATGGGAATTTGTCTTTTAAGGCCAAGTGAAGGATATCAACACACACTTTCTTATTTCTGAGGAATGGAGGAGCATGGGTAAGGGAAAAGAAAGATACCTGGGGCTAAGGAGCCAAAGGGGGAAAAAGCTAAAGATGCTTTCTGCTCTTATCTGCTTTAGCCAGACCACAGTTGGTCACTGCACTGTCAGAGGAACACAATCAAAAAGACTGTGTCCAGAGGACTGGGACTAGAAGGAAGAGTGGAGCCAAAGCTTTGAAGAACAAGGGGGAGGAAAAAGAACTACAGTTGTATAGTCTATAAAAGAATATGGCCCAGGGCTGGAACCATGATACTAGTTCTTTTATCTTGACCCTGTGGAAGACTGACTGGACTTACTGTAAGCCCAGTATTTCTAGGGAAAAAGAACTAAGTCTAATGGGTGGAAGTTCCAGAGACTCCAATTTCAGATGAACGGGGAGATTTTTCTGACGAACAGAATTGTCTAGAGAAGGAAGAAACTCCCTTGCGAGAAAGCAAAATCCTAATCATGGGTAAAATTCTATCAAAAGCCCAACAGTCAACGGTGAAAGATGACTCACTCACTGGAGGCAAGGCTGGACTCTCTGAATGCCTCCTGAAGCAGGGATTCTCTGGTTGAAGGCCCAAGGTGGCCAGAGTAGCATGCTACCACTTCATTCTGAACCTTTAGGAGCTGAGTACATAGGTCTGTTCCAGATGGAGAGAACTGCCCAGGGACTGACTGAAAGAGTTTGGGTCCAGTCCCAAAGATAACTATGATACTGAAGAAACCATGACTCAAGGTCAACTCATCTCTAGCAGAAGAGAAAGAAGCCCTTCTCCTTTCTCCCAAGAACCCTCTTCTCTCCCAAGGAGGACTGGTGCTTACCTATTGTCATTGCTTTGGTGATGATGCTGGCTCTGGGGCTTTGTAGTCACTAGGGCACCATTTTGAAACAATGCACAACCATCTACTAAACGGAACCACTAGTGACTTGAAAGCCCCCGGGCCTTGTCTCCTCTGCTGCTTTTTGATGATGGGTCCCCAACCTGTCTGGGGAAACTGAGGTGCAGAAAGGCAAGAGGCATGCCAATGGTTAGCTGGCAGAAGAGCAAGTGTCCTAAGTCAAAGGTAGTAAAATTGTTCACCCAGAGCCCCCGAGAAAAAGGAAGGCATTTGTAAAGCAGCCCTCTGCCCCTGCCTAGTGCTGTGCAAGCAAAGCTCTATAGCCGGATGAGCACGGGCTATCCCTCACCCAGTGACCAATTCAACACGTAAAGAAAAAGCAGATTTTCCACCTAGCCACACGGAAGCAAAGCAAGACGCTTCCCATGGCAAATGGCTGGTTGGGTGACTGGTTCCATCCGTATTCTGGAAACGATGAGGGCAGTGCCACCACTGCCCTGACTTGGTCAGTATGTGTGAAGAGGGATTCCAGGGCTGCTCTGGGAGCAACGCTAGGGAGGTCCCTTGGCTCCTCATTCAGATCACCTAGGAACACAAGCAAAGACACTCACACCTAATTGGGAGCTAAAGTTTAAGAGACCCAGGACCCTCCCCTTTAGTCCTTGTTAGGGACAAGGTCAGAAAACCAGTGATCACCATGTCCACGTTGAATCCACCATGAAGCCTTTCACAGGAATCTGTGCGCATCAGACCTGCTCCTTTAAAATAAATGTTGACACAGCAGCCACTGTAGGTGCTGAAACCTCCTCCGTATTATCCCAGCCCTCACCTAGCTGATGACACAACTCAAGCCTCCACCTCCCATTTAGGAAGGACTTTGCATCCCACTCAACGAGAACCACTTGGATTGCTTCTGAGTATGGAGAAGTCACACGACCTCCATTTCCCAAAGTCATCCAAGTAGGTCGGTTGTAACAAAGACTTGGAAACTGAAGGGTCTGCATGACAAACCTAGTTGCAAATTCTGACAGCAATAAAACTTCAGCTACTTACCTACCCTCTCCGGGGCTTGGCAAAGCACTTACTTCTTTGCAGATGAGACTGAGATGTAGTTACAAAGTCTCAGTTTCCTCTGCAAACAGTTGTAAGTGCTTAGCATTTACAAAACAGGAGCCATGTTCTACAGGATTTTCATGGGATGATTACATAAGCATTTGGATGAATGGATGGCCGCCTCCAGTCATCCCTCTACCACCCTCCTGGGCCTCTGCTGCCTAGCCCTGGCTCAAAGGCACACTTACCAGCTAGGGTTGTGATAGTTTCAGTCGTGTTGCTCACTCCTATAAAATCAAACTGGAAGAGCTTCCAGGAATTACTCTCATTGATTTCAAGCTTGAAATTTTCCCACTTGTAGATGATCTCATTCTCAGGGTAGGAAACTGTAAGGCAACGTGGGAAGGAGAGTCATGTGAGACTGGGAAGCCCAGCTGAGGTCTCCACCAGCATGGTGTCTGACTCTGGGCTCACCAGCTGTGGGACCTTACCTCTCTTACCTCATTGCTGAAGTCCATCCAATAAGTGCATTTACTGAGCATTCCTCAGTACCACGCCCTGTGCTGGACATACAGAGACAAGCAAGGCAGGAGCCCTGCTCTCAAGCATTCACATTTTATTGAGTAAGACAGTAAGTACACATCTGTAATTGTTGGAATACCTCTGAGAAGCCTCCGCCCGTGGGAGAGTGTGGAAACAAAGAAGGGACAGATCAGTTGGGGACACACCCAGAAAAGATTCCAGAGAGTAGGTGACATTCCCAATAAGTCTTAAAAGTCCAATATAAACATTCTCTGTGTGGATGAGGCTGAAGGGGTGAGGAGGGTGTTCTATGCGCAGAAGGGTGAAAATGCCTGATGTATTATGGAAAGGTCAGAAGTTCAGGATGGCTAGCCCTCAGAGGATGGATGAGGTATGTAGGAGTAGACAGCAGGGGCCAGTTCGTGAAGGGCCTTGAGGGCTATTCTAAGCAATTTGGAATTGATCGATGAGAGCTCAGGAAGGATTGGAAACTAAGAAGTGACCTAGTCTAGATGATGCTTCAGCTAGGTCCCTCTAGTTCTTATATACGAGGATGGCCTGTTGTCAGGGAGACCAGTTATGGGAGGCCAGTTCAGTAACCCGGGCACAATAAAATGAATGAAGGCAGGATTCGAAGCTGTGGCAGTGAGAATGCAGAGAAATAGGATCGACAGAGATTCGGGGGGGAACACCAACAGGACGTGTTGATTGAATAGATGAGGAGGTGAAGGAGCAAGAAGCATCAAAGTTCTTGGCTTGGACAACTGAGTGGGTGATGGTGCCTTTCAACGAGACAAATGGGAACACAGAAGCAACACATCTGTCTTGGGGGTAGAAGTTCGGTGGAGACCATATATTTCGTTTTGGACACGTTCAGCTTCAAGGTGGAGATGTGGCAAAGTCCAAGTGGAATACGACAAAGACCTAAACCAAGGTAGTAGTGACAGTGGAGATGGAGAGCAGACATACTTGAGATACACTTCAGAGGCCGGTGACTGATTTGAGGTGGGGTGGACAGGAGAGGGAGGAACCCAACGTGAAGCCCAGGTTTAGCAACACAGTACTGTTAGCAGGAAAGGAGATGAGGATGGATTGGGAGGCCCTGGACAACTTTGGCACCATCTTAGGGGAAAAAGCAGAGGCGGAAAAATGTAAAGGGAAAGGATGAGAAAAAGAAGGGGCCCAGCATGATGACTCTGGGGCCCCCGAAACCTAAGAAGGTACTCACAGCTAGAGAAAGACAGAGGGCAAGAGTGAGAATCCATTGGAAATTTGAGCATGTGGAGTGAGCATCCAGCATCAATGGCCATCCTGGAAGGGAGAAAGGAGCCTCATTAGGCTGACCCTGAACACTTAGGTATCCACCCAACTTGGGCAATGGTGGGAGCTGAGACAAAGAGCTCAAAGGAGAGACAAAAAGAGAGGAAGAACAGCTTGGAGATATCTGGCTACTCTGGTCTCCATCATCAGAGAAACGTATGGACTAACTTAGATGGACTTTTGCTTCTTGCCCATCCCACCTTCAAGGACCTGCCAACACTCTCCCGCTCTTTTATTGCCTCCCTGCCACCTTATCACCTGTACACAACCTTTCCCAGCCAGGCATTCAAGCATCCAGCCTGGTCTTAGGTATCTTCCCAACCGCTGTGTTGCTGCTCCGCCCAGACAAGTCCACCACTGTGGACGTGTCTTTACATCCAGTGCCCACGTGGGGTGGAACTGTCCACACAACGCAGTCGCCGTGCTACATTCTAGTTGCGGGGGCTCTTGACTTGGAGCCAAGTAACTAGATATCAGTCCAAGTTCTGCTACAAACTTGGTATGTGGTCTTAAGCGATATCTTTCTACTTTGAGGCCTTAGTGTGTGTGTCAGTACATGAGGGGATTGAGCTCATGGTCTAGGAAAGCTGGAGGGGCCCTTAGAAGTATCACTCATGATGAAACCTCTGTCCATGTTTCTTTGGCAAAAATTCTCAGGAGGGGAAGAAGAGTCTCAAGAGGCTTGACATACCTGATTGTGTACAACACCTTGCCATCCTTGTGGATGCGGACCATCTGGTTGGGCATAGTGATCGAATGCTCTTGGGTCCTCTTAGAATTCCTAAAAAAGGTGTCTGGGATCCATAACAGGCTCACCAAGTTGCCATTCAGAACAAAGCTTTCAAAGCTGCCATTGAAACGAAGGCGTTCATCATACCAAGTCTGGTAGAAGGTGACGTCAATGGTGTATTCCTGGTGGCAGGGATAGAAAAGCACACATTTGGGGCTGTGCAGGCAAAGAACATTCCCATGCCATCCTGTGACGGGCCTATCAAGTAGATAGGGACCCACTTAGGTTTGCACAGAGGAAAACAGCATGAGTTTGGCTGTAGGATGTTTTCTATTTCCAGGTATTCCCCAAAGAAAAAAATATTCCTGAATGAACAACCATCTGGGAAGATGCATTTAATCCAGAAACACACAGGTGATGGCGGCTTAATTGTACAGGCTGGGCTCATCACGTCACTACTCCCTTGTAGCAGGCCAACACCCTCTCAGCCCCCATATTTCCAGAGCAAATCAAAGATCTCGGGTCAAAATCATTCTAAACATTTACAAACACACACACTTTTGATTGCATACAGTGAAGTTGCCCCTTTCAGCTTTTATTTGGGGAGCACAGATGTTAGTTAACCCATGACTGTTTGGTCGCTAGATATTGTATAGCCCATAAGTTATTTTTTTTTTTTGGAAGATAAGGATTCAATCTAATAAAACTTTACCACTCCCAGGCATGCAGGGGGAGGTAGTCTGAGGTTTGAGTAGCAACTAATTAAAGAAATTTTAAGGGATTGTAGTATTTAACCAAAACATTTACAGTCAGCCCTCTGTATCTGTGGGTTCCACATCTGCAGATTCAGACCCCCGCCAAAAAATTCCAGAAAGTTCCAAAAAGCAAAACTTGAATTTGTCCCTCACTCGCAACTATTTACATAGCATTTACATTGTATTCGGTGTCATAAGTAATCTAGAGATGACTGCAAGTTTACGAGAGGACGTGCATGGGTTATATGTAAATACTACAACATTTTATATGAGGGACTTGAGCGTCCTCCGATTTTGGTATCCGTGGAGGGTGGGAGGTGTCCTAGAACCAATCTGCAACATATTCTGAGGGAGGATTGTACTGAGAGTTTTCTATGTACCAGACACATGCTATGTGAACAAAATTCTCATGATTGGACTCTCAAGAAGCTTATAAGTCTCATTAGCCCATAAGTTATTAAACATCAAAAAGAATTTTTAACAGCAAGAAGCATGAGAAGCTAGAAATCTCACCACTGGTATTGAAGAGAGAAAAAACAGACTGTAATAGAACTGCAAGCAGCTGGAACAGCAAGTCCCAGAACTATGCCAAGGTAGAACCTTGAGGGCTAGGCCAATCTCCTTTATTTTAGAGGTAGCAACACTGAGGCTCAGAGAAGAGGAGCCTGTTCAAAGTCAAACGGTCAATGGGAACATACTGGCTCTGATGCTCAGAGCACCGTTACCACGGCCTTGCCCTGGGACGACCTTCACCCATCTTCCTCTCAGTGCTTACTTCACTTGCTCCAAGAATCCCTTTAGGATCAAGGTCCACTTTTCCTCTGCAGGACCCCTAGGTCTTTCCCCTGAGCTATCTTGCATCAAACAATGAACACCAACCAGAAACCCACAACCTGGGAGGCCTGTAGAGCCCTCAGGGTGGCGATGCAGAGGGTCAATACAATCCCTGCTTGCCTTTGCTGATCAGGCCAAAAGGTGGCGAGAGCCCCTGCAAAATTGCAGGGAGCCAGACCCCCAGGCCGAGAATGTTCCCTGGAGGAGTCCAGAGCATCACACAGAAAAAAGCTGGCAGCCTGGCTACCATTCACGTGGGAGCCCCCAGCCCTGCCCTGCCCAGCCACACCAGCCTTCACAAGTGGCCTTCAGGGTGGCTCTGCAGTCCTAAGTGGCTGGCAGTTCCAAATTGGCCTACAGAACTTCTGGGTAGCCAGAGGAAGCCTTCCCCTCTACAGTCCACGCCTGGCTCCTGCTCTATGTTAGAGTGTTTCAAATGAGCATTTAATTTCTATTGAACAAGATTCCGATTGTAACTTCACCACACATCAACTGATAACTAACGGTTCAGTTTTTCCCCAGTTTGACAAGGGGGCTTGTTTTCTCTCCCTGAGGACAAATTCTGTGCTCTACACAACCTCTGACTGACTGAAGGATGTTGGAACTCCTCCTCACCAAGCACTGGACTCTACAGAATCACCAGAGAAAAGTAGCCTGTACAAGGACTGGGACCTCCCACAGCTTTAAAGAACTATTTGGAACTATGTAGAAGGCCAGACTTCTCCGGGAAATTTAATACCACATGAGTGTTTGCAATGTTCTAAAGGCACTTGGCCCAGGCGATAGCACTATGTTACCGGCCAAAGAAAATCAAATTGTTGGCTCCTCTTTGGACCAGCTCTGTGTTGCATGCCAGGTTCGGTGACTGCTGGGTTATTACACTGTATCTCTCAGGCTTGTCAGGTATCATCGCTTCAGGTGAGACCAACGCTGCCAACATTAGTAGGCACAGAGCAAAGAGGGATAGGGTATTCAGCTACTGTGAGTGGGGCTGCTGCTCTGCTGCCACACAGGCTCTTGCAGATGATAGAAAGAGGTTTCCCCAAAGTATATCTTACGCAAATAGCAAGGAGATGGTAGCCACAGATTTTCTACTACTCTTCAGGCCACTTTCTCCATCCCCCCACCAATGATCTGAAAGGTCCCTTTCCTATTAACAGTAAACAGTGGCCATGATGGTGGACCAGAACTCAACCTCTGGCTCAGAACCCAGCGTTTCTTAGTTTATCAACAATCTTAATCAAACTGATTGCTAAATTCATACTCACTTAGTGGTAAGCACATTGATAACAGCAAAGAGTAAATCTGACATCAAGGGAAGAGGAAAAAAAGCGCCTTAAGATGTCAACAGAAACTCAAACAGACCTGCCTCCTCTCATGTTTCTCTTCTTCCTTGTCATTTCCCAAAAGTTTATGGCTTCCATCTTCAGCAGTTTTTCTCATGCTCTTGTTCACTCTAAGGGAAGCCACCTGCCCCATTGTGAGCTGCCCTGTGGAGAGGCCCACATGGCAAGGACTGTGGAAGGCCTACAGACAGAAGCCAGAGAAGAACTGAACCCTGCCAACAACCACGTGAGAACTTGGAAGTGGATCCTCCCTTAGTCGAGTCTTCAGATGAGACCCCAGCCCCAACTGACACCTTAACTGCAGCCTTGTGAGACCCTGAAACAGAGGACCCAGCTAAGTCATGCCTGGATTCCTAACCCACAGGAGCTGTGACCTAATGACTACTTGTCATTTTAAGACACTGTGTTTTAGGGTAATTTTTTTGCATAGCCATATATAAGTACATTGTGCCTCAAGAACTAGGCAGCCAAACAAAGCATCACGGTGGGAAACCCCACTCTTCCACTCAGCCTAGGTAAACACCTTGATCTTCCATGAATGTTTACTTACCTTTGAGTGTCTATTCGCAAGTGCCATCTCAGAGCCTAGACTCTGAGCTCACCCACTCACATGGTGCCTCTTGGGTACCAGTGTGTATGCTAAAACTGTGTCTGACTTGAGCCAGGTCAAGGCTATGGCTGTGAAG
The DNA here is from genome assembly GCF_002837175.3 of Physeter macrocephalus. NCBI lineage: Eukaryota > Metazoa > Chordata > Mammalia > Artiodactyla > Physeteridae > Physeter > Physeter macrocephalus. The sequence goes on from NC_041234.1 coordinate 119,262,256, forward strand.
GAGTTGGTTACCACAGCCTTCCTCATTATCAGGCTCCGCAGATGAAAGTAACATTTGCAGAACATCTCTTATAATTCGTTTGCTCAGCTAACATATACTGGGTCCCTGACATCAAGAAACCCACAGTTGAGAGAGCAAGGCAGACAGAGTACATAAGTACAATACAGTGAGGTAGAGAAGGTCAGGTAAACAAGTGTGATATAAGTTGAAGGATAAGGTAGAAAATTGGAACAATGCCATCCCAAACCGGAAATAGCTTGAACAAAGGCTCAGAAGTACAAGATAGCCTGGGAACACCCATATGCTAGTGTGACTAGTGCATGTGGTCTCTAAAGGGGTGAAGAGAAATAAAAGTAGAGCCCTGGGTTGGCTCTAGCCACGGAGAGCCCCGACTGCTAGAGTGTGGGGTTGAACTTCATGCTTTAAGCAGGGTCAGGACTGCAGGAGGCACATCACTCAGGAGGCCAGGTTAGCAGGTAGATTGGGGGGTAGGCAGGGACCTTGTGTTTTGTATATATCAAGTGGGAGATAATGGAGGCTAACTGGGGACAGTAGTGACACTGGGATGATAGCAGCAGAAAAGGAGACAAGGAACTAGGGCAAAATTAGAGAGAAACAGTCCTAGAGGAAGAGTTGGTAACTACAGGCTTAAGTCCAAAAAAAATCATTATCAGAAAACAAGAGCCACGCCACTGTGGTGTTTAAAGTTGCTTTATTATTTTTATTTTGAATGAGAGACAGGAAGATACAGTCAGGATTCTGAAGGTCCTCTTCAGGCAGCAAGGGACTTGTCCCTTTCGGCCTCCGTCTCAAGTCCGTGTTGGTTAAAATCTCTCCCCCCCAAAACTCTTGTTACAGACACACAGAAAAAACAAGTATGCGAAAGCCCCACTATAATCAAAGCTCAGTACTCACCATGTCCAGGATAGAGATGGGCCCAAGGGTGTTGACAGAGAGCTCGACAGTGACCACAGTGGGCCTCTCTGTAAATAAAGTAAGCAGACGTGGCAGAGGTGAGTGTTAGACAGAAGCATGGGGCAGGGGAGGGTGTGGTCAGTGGGGGATAAAGGGGGTAAGGGTTGGACTACATGGTTTGAACATCCGATACCATTTCTTTCTTTATTCTTTCATGGCAAGACCCAATTCATAGACTGTTAACAGAGCTGAACATACCTCGAAGCTCAATCACCTACACCCCAGGCCCGTTCTCCACACTTAGGCCCTCAACCCTCCTCCCCTCCGGGGTGGGGGAGAACTATGTTCTGCTACTCACCACCAATGCCAGGGCGCAGTTTGTAGTCATAGTTATTCAAGATACCATCCAGGATTTCAGTGGCTGTTGGCATTTTGCCAAGCCTGTCACGGGTATCAATAGCAGTGGGCTTTATTTCTTCAGGGGGGAGTTCCTTATCAGGAACCTGGCTCTTGGGGCCATAGACATCATGATCCCTGGCAGAGGGTCCCTTCTCTGATTCAACCTGAGGTCCTTCAATCCTAGAACGTAAAAACAAACAAGTGAAGCTCTGTCCTCTGCTCAGTAGGGGACCCAGCTGGTATCTCTTGGGACAGAAGCAAACCAAAATAAGCCTGCAACCCAGGGCATAGTTAAAGAGTGACTGGTAACAGTAGATTAAGAGCCAGCAACAGATTATTCTTGTTAATTTCTTCTCAAGCTGCTGCTCTCTGGGAACTTCCCATGCTACTCTTTTTTTTTTTTTTTTTTTATGGTCATACTTTATTTTTAAAATATCAAGAACGAAAGCAAGTTCGAGATTTTAAAAGAATTTTTAACGTAAAATCAAGGGGGTATTGGTGTATGAGCTCTGGCCGATCAGCCGCCATTACTGGCCTTGGTCTTGGTCCGCCTCACTAGTGCCACCTGGGAGCAAATGGGCAGGCAGAGGGCCAGGATTGCTGAGGAATGCTCAGGAAAGCCACAGCACTCTCTCCCAGCGAGCGCTAGAACACGGGGAAAATTCTGCATTTCTTTGCTTTTGGGACACTCCATTGCGTTGGAGTTGGGGGCTGGGGGTAGGGGAAGCTCTGAGCACTGAGAAAAGACAAAGACTGTCATTCAGGAAATAGACGGTCAACAGGAGTCCAACCTGAGTGCCACAGCCATGCACCACAGCCGAAAAATAATATAAAGAATTAAACTAAAATTTTTTGAAAACTTAAAAAGCCATCTGCTAATGTATGAAGCTCACCGATGGTGTTAGAAATCAGGGCCATGCTACCTTTGCTGGGAGGCAGTGAGGAAGGGGACACCAGGGGGTGTCTTGATAGCAGTGTGATCATTTTCTGACAACTCAGCAGCCGTGCACTTATGCTCAGATCATAATCTGAGCACTTTTCTGCATATGTGCTCTAATTCAATAAAAAGTAGTTTGAAATCTGCAAATATATGGACCTTATTTGAATCCTGATTTTAAAAGGCAAACCATAAAAACCAAAACAAACACAACACAACAAAAATATATTTATGACACCATAAGGGAGATTTGAAGACTGACTGGTTAGTTTCTTCAGCATGAAGAAGTTATTCTACAAATTTTAGTGTGATAGCGGTATTTTATTATGTTTTTGAAGTCCTTATGATTAGAAATACATACTAAAATAATTGCATATGAAATGATATGACGTCTGAGATTTGCTTTAAAAGAATTTAAGCTGGAAATGGAGAGTGGGTGGGCTACAGAGAAAATAAGACTGGCTACGAGTTGATAATTAATGAGGCTGGTGACGGGTACATGGAGATTCACTCTACTGTTCCCCGTACTTTTATGTGTCTTTGAAAAAAATTTATAATTAAAAGCTCTTTTAAAAGCCATCATCAAAATTAATCTGTGACGTTGGAAGGCAGGAGAGTGTTTTCCTTTGGGGAAAGGAGGGTGTACTTGGAGGGGGAATGTGGTGAAGCTTGTGAGGGGTTGGGGAGGGGACTGGCCATGTTCTGTTTCCTGGTCTAGGTGCTGGTTACATGGGTATGTTTACTTCGTGAAAATCTACTCCTGATTTTTACACTTTTATGTTCTGTTACACTTCCAAAACGATTTTATTTTTACAAAGGCAATCAGACAACTTGCTTCTTCAAATAAGGGGTTAACAGGGCAGGAGATGGGGGCATGGTCTCTGTACTGCAGACCAAAGAACTGCCAACTTGAGCAGCAAAATGCGTTTTCCTGCAGTATTTCAAGCTCTTAGAATTGCTTAACTGGCATACAGATGTGCCAAGTCTATGCCATTTCTTATGTCTGAAGTGGCTAATTCCCCCTGTGGGCAAGGGAAGAACTGGGCTTGGGAAAAGCAGTTTCCATTTCCACATATCATATCCAGAGATGTCCTCTTTCCCTGAGGCTTTTCCCCCAGTCCTCTGAGTAGATCATGCCAGCCACCGTGGGGTGGGGGGGGGGGGGAGGAGGGAGAACTAGGGAACTGGCACCCTGCAAAATGAGTGACTTGAATGGGAGCAAGGCACGATCAGGACTGGCCCTGTTAGCCAAGACCACCCAAGAGCCTGCGATGACCCCTCCCAGAAGTCCAAAGCCAACAACAAAACCCCGAGGTTCAAGAGGCAAACAAACAAGCAAAGGCCCTAAGACCACCGAAGCCTTTCTGCTCCCAGACTACTTCTTCTATGAAAGTGAGATCAGAGGGTCTTGAGGTTGCTGTCATCCTACAAATAGCTTTTGTCAGTAAAAAACTTCAAATGAACAACAACAAAAAACACCCTCATCCTGGGATCCTTGGGGTTAAGGAGCTGCTGACAACGTGTACCTTTCCTCAGCTAGCCATTAAGCCCACTTTCAAAGCTAGAAAGAATAGAAAAGTGAAAACACTCATGCACGGGACTAGTGGGATCTTTCCATGGGGGCTTTTCAGGCATCCACAGTCCTCTAGATGTGATGATCTAAGATGGAGGTGAATTTCTGCAACCCCTCCCCCACGGAGGACGCTCAGTCAGCTAGCTGGGGAGAGGGAAGGGACCATGAGAAGGGCCACTGGATTGTTTATTTCCAAATCAGTCCTCTTTTTCGCCTTACAGATGGAGAAACCGAGGCCCAGATGGGGGGAGGGGCTGTGCCCAAAGTCACACAAGTGATTTTAAGGTGAGCCTGGACCAGAGCGAGATGGTTCAAGGTGGCCCTTGCCAGCTCACCCCGCTGCCACCTCCCCAGCTCTTTAATGACGTCACAGGTTGCCCTGCTGTCACTGTCTGGACGTCAGTGTCTGCAGCCCTTCCCCCTGGCTGGAAGGGTAGTTTCCATCACAAGGGCCCCTCTTCTCTGCTGTTTTCCTCTCTGCTCCCTCTCCGTCCTTCCGCACCCCAGACCCCTCTTTTGCCCTAACCAGTCACCATGTCATCTCTCCCAACCAGTCCAATTCACTCCCCAGCGCACCAATGAGTCAGCAGGGAGCCCCACAGCCCCTCCCTTGAGGAGCCAGGGCATTCTGGGGTGGGCAGAGAAGCCGTCCCCCCTCTCCCCCTCCCCAAAACAGAAAAGCAAGACAAGCCCAGTGACATGGAGGCTTCTAGAATGCTGGAAAGATCAGGAAGCTTAGGAACTTGTGACAGTTTGTGCCCAATGGGAAACATCTCAAAAATATGAAGCGGTCATCTTCCACCCTCAAAAGCCAGAAGAATGCAGAGGACAACCTTCCGGGCAAAGTCCCAGGGCCAGAAAAAGGTGTGAGGGGAGCTGGCTGCTCAGGGGAAACCTGCTGCTAGTCTTTGGAAAAGCGGAGACGTATTGAAACGCAGGACCCAAACCACAGACCTAAGAGATTACCATTTCTGGCCTCGGGCTCCCATCTGCCCAGGACCCAGCAGGGCGTCCGGGGGGATAAGGGAGGGGGAGGGAAGCTGGCAGCAGAGGGGGCATGAGGTGGACAGCTGGGGTGGGAACTCTTAGACTAAACCAGGGCTCCTGCCTGGGACTAGCACCAAGAGGAGCGGTGGGAAGGGAAGTAAGTAAAGTCAGAGTTGTCTGGCAGTGCCTGGTACTCGCTAGGTGCTCAGGAAAAAAAAAAAAAAAATATATATATATATATATATATATATATATATTTTTTTTTTTTTTTTTTTTTTGAACGAGAGGACAGACTAGCCAACACTCAAGCCTTTTAAGCGCAGTTTCCACCCCCCACTGCCCGCACGACTTTCTGGGCGACACCTTCCCAAAGTCCCCCCAGTCCCCAGAAGCGCGAGCCTGCCCTGGCCGCTCGCCTCTTCCCACAAAAGGCTCAGCAAGGGAGGGACGCGCTCTCTCGTTCCCCGGCCGCCGCGGTGGTTTGGAGAGCGGGAGTCCCGCGGCGTAGAGGGACGGGGGACAGGAGCGGCCAGGTGATAGGCGTCGCGTCTTCCTTCCTGGGAGCCCCTTCAGGGGCCCAGGGAGCCCGTCCTAGGGGAAGCGGTGCGGAGGCCGGCCGCGCGCGTCGAGGGGACGCGGGACCAGGCTAGACCGTGCGAGGGCCAGGGGCAGAGTGGGCGCGGGGCTCGAGGAACACGGGCTGCGGGGGTCTCAGGAGCCGGCCTCGCTCCCGGAGAGAGGGAGCTGGGCTCGGAGGGCTCCTGGGTCCTGCGTTGGAGACTTACCTCGACGGAAGGATCATGAACGTGCCCAGGAGGATCAGGAGAACTTTGGGCGACATCGTGGCGGGGACCGGCGCGACCACCTGTGCGGAGGTCGCTGCGCAAGGTCTGGCCGCACTGAGCGCGGTGTGGAGGGTTTTGTTGGGCTCCAACTTTCACTCCGCCCACTTGCCCCGCCCCGCGCCCCCCATCCTGGCCCCGCCCCCTAAGCCCCGATGGAAATCTCCGACGACGCGTTTGCTGCTGCGGAGGGAGGGGTAGGCTCCGGCGGGCGTGGGGAGGAGGAGGGAGAGGAGGAAGGAACCCTGTCGCCAAGGCCCCCCGCCCCCCGCCGCCGCCACCGCAGCGCTGCCAGACAGCCAGGAGCGGGGGACGCGGGGGAGGGAGGAGGAGGCGAGCCTGCGGTGTGCGGGCCCCGGGCGGGGAAACGGAAACGGGCGGCCCGCCGCTGCGGCTGGGAGGGAGGCTGCAGACTGGGCCTGGCGGGGGCAAGGTGGGGGCTGCGACCCCCTCCAGCCCGCTAGTGCGCGTTGGGGTCAGACTGTGGCTTCCAGCCCTTGGCTACCCCCCCACCTGTTGCATCTCATCACTCTCCCAAGTCCCCTGACCCCTGAGATTTCCCCCACCCTCATTACACACCTTCCAGTCCTTCGGAGCACCTTCCTTGGCACAGGGGAAAAATAGAGACTTGGGAGTCTCCCCAGGAAGCTCTGATCTGAGTTACCACACAGGCCATTTCCCCAGGTATTTAGGGGTGGGGGAGGACCCACCAACAGAGGACCAGCCCGAGGCGTTCAGGGCAGGACTTTCCCTGATCCCAAAGGAAACACTGACACAATGTGGCTCACAGTACGGTCCAGGGGCCTGGGTGCGAGAGGGTCCTTGGAAATCCTCTTTCTGGTGATGCCAGAAGTGAGAAGGCACTAGGGGTGGAGGTGGGGTGCAGGGGTCAGTGGGCCCATTCAGGGGGGACATCTCAAGTCTCAAGCATCCTCGGACTTCATCGTTCTTGCCTAGACCCTCATGATTCACTTCAGAGGGGAAGGGATGGCAGAGATTTGCCTGTCAAGCTGAGGCCAAACACTAGCTGCTCTCGAACGGGCTCCTTGGAGAGGCTTTGCTGTACCACACTAATCTAATACACCCTCTCCATCACCCCACCCCCATCTCATCACTCTGCTTTGTCATCTTCACAACACTGCTCACTAACTGATGATTTTCAGAAATTTTCTCATTTCGTTCTGAGCTCGTTTATGGAGCAAGCTCAGTAACAGAAAAGAAAACCAAACCAAACCACGTGTCTGTCTGGATTTTTCACCGTATCCCTGAAACTTAAGACGAGTTTGGGGCACACAGTGGACACTCGACAAATATTTGTTACCGGCCTGTGTGCAGCCTAAGTGCCACTGAGTTCACTGGGATCTGGCTCCGTTCAGACTGTGCAAGAGAGAAGAAAAGACTGCAGGACACATTCGGGCCTCCTGTGTATATGCTTCCCAGCTGTGTGGCAGGGCCAGCCTCATGGGCATGTGGCCTGTTCAGCTCGACATGGCCCTGCACACAGAGGTGCCCCATGCTTTGTTTAATGCTTTGCTGTTACTTTCTTGAAATTCGTAATAATTTTTGAACAAGTGGCCCTGAATTTTTATTTTTCCCTGGGCCCTGTGAATTAGGAGCCGTTCTTGCCCTAGGTAAACATGCTACAGAGCAGGGAACAGGCGAATGCAGAGCATTCCTGAGCCCACTAGAAAGAGAAATCTGCCTTTTTGCCCGGCACCAGACTGCTGCAGAGAGGCGATTCTGCACTTACTGTAGCCAGCCTTGGACTTGAACTGTCTTAGATGCATGTCTTTTTCTCTACTGACACTGGAGCTCCAGGAGATGGAGGTTTGTCTGATTTACCTGTATTCCCCTGCATTGAGTGCGGTGCCCAATGACTGGCAAATTATATTTGCTGAATGAGTGACTGAATCCAGGCACCAAAAGAGGCAGACGGTTACAGCTTCCTCATCAGATGACCCACCCGGGGCAGCTTTCTCTTAAGGGTTGAGATTAATCACACTTTGCCGTCTTCCTTATAAACCTCATCCACTGGATGACTGCAAGGAACTTTGGAAACTCTGGAGCCTTCCAAAAGGCAAGGCCTTTTTACTGTGTTGTGGTTCTCTGAGTATTTCCCAAGTGCTTGTCTATGCCAGGCCCTGGACTTGGTGATGGATGAATATACAGCAAGGCCTCGAACGCAGTCTTGGGTCTCACGTGTGTTTCAAGACAGGAGAGGGGATTTCTCTCAGAAATTACTAGCGCAAGTTTGGAAGTCATGATTGCCCTGGAGTTTCCAGGAAGATGGGCCTCCATCTTTTTATGACTCAGCCATAAAAAGAAACGAAATTGAGTTATTTGTAGTGAGGTGGATGGACCTAGAGACTGTCATACAGAGTGAAGTAAGTCAAAAAGAGAAAAACAAATACCGTATACTAACACATATAT